>NW_008330319.1:501379-557216 GCF_000622305.1 Nannospalax galili
CTTCCCCCTCCCTCCTTTTGTTCCTCTTTCCCTGCCTTCCTCCCCCTTCTTTTCAGCCTTTGTCCTCTCCCTCCTTCTCCCTTCCTTCTTCTTTCTCTCTTACCCTCCCTAGCTCCTTCCTTCTTGCCCTCCCTCCCTTTCAGTAAGTACAATGGCCCTCTTTCTGTGTGCTAGGCATCAGGGTGATCCTGATGATACAGATATGACTGTGCCACAGCCCTAGATCTTGAGGGGATTACTAACTGGAAAATAGGGAAGAACCCAATGTGGTACAACACACCTGTGTTCAAACCATCGCAAGGACCAAATGACTGGCCCCCTGGGAGTTACAGAAGGTTTCCTGGCAAAGGTGATATCAGAATCTTTCTCTTTTTTAACTTTAGCCAGTAAATTTGTTTATTCCTATATAATAGTGGTACATATTTTGAGAGTACAGTATGATAATTCAACATACATATACTCTGTAAGGATCAGGTACTTATCTCCTCCTTTTCATTTCATTGTGTGGGAACCTTTGAACTTCTCTCTTCCAATTCTTTTTAATATCTTGCTGAACTCGGTCAGGCTACTTAGATTTGAGCCTTGAAGTGGGAGAGTGAGTTGGATCTGTGGATTTACAGTACTTCTAGGACAAGCATTTGCATAGAATGTACAATGGCTAACCACCATTTCTAAGTATTGACTACCCATGGCCCTGAAAGAACCAGTCTTTTCCTTTTAAAAAGAACTTCTCAGAAACCTAGGGTTGGTCACCATCTTGCCAAGCATAGCCCTAAAGCCAAGCAAACAGCAGGGCTTTTCAGAGGACTTGGGACTCCTTGAGGCACACAGGGAGAGGTGAAGGGGGAGGGGCCTCCATGATGCTCTCTGGGTTACAAGAGCCTGATAAGCCTTTGGATTTCTGTAGGCCTTGGCCAGAATGCAAACTAAGAAAATAGCTTGTTGATTGCTGAGGTGATTAAGTGGATTGCCTTATTGATTCTCACCTAGCTTAGAACAGACCTGAACAACCAACATCAAGTGCCTTTAATAAGAACAAAGGAAAGATTTACTGGATGCAAGTGGTTTTCATTAGAGAGGACTGAGGGAGAAATAAAACATGCTGACCCACCAATGAGGGGCCGGGCCGTAGCGTGGCCTAAGCCTGGAGCCTGCTAACCAAACAGGAAAGTTAGTAAAAGTCAGATGAGACAACCCCAGGCCTGCACTTAGCAAACAAACCCTTAGAAGAGGTTCCACCTGTTGCCAGATTGCTTCCCTGGTCTCTTGCTCAGTGCTAGGCAAACCCCATGACCTACCTAGGAAATAAGGACCCAAGCTACATGCCTGCAGTGTCCTGAGCTGAGGCACAGCACCTGGTTGAGCTTTGTTCTCCAGGGACCACTCATCTTCAACACAGTGTGATACGAGGGTATATAGTTTCCTCTATATCTCAAGAAAGGATGCTTTCTCAGGAGGACTCAACTGGCACCAGGCCTGTGCCTGAAAATGTTTGTCTTGGAAGTAGGATTTGTGGGCATGAATTTTTCCCCTGGAGGCTTTGATATGCATCCACTCTGCCCTGCATAATCTGGCCAGACTGTTATTATTGAGCAATTGCTGTGTGCCAGGGTGAGGTAGTATGCCATTTGGTTTCCTCACTCAGCTTAGAATTTGCCCTTCTGTTACTGTCTCCATTGCAGAGATGAGTCAGTGGAAGCTTGGGGACTACACATGTCAAGGTTTACTCTGCTTTGCATGTGGCAAAGTGGGACTTTGAACACATTACCAGATTCCAAATTCTAAGCTCTAATCAACTACTGTCTGGCTGCCTCTTAAAGACAATAAGGCAGTCAATACACACATAGAAAGAACAGGAATGACACCCATTCGTTCCAGTAGCCAGCAAATGCGTCTTAAGATCCTACTTTACCGTGAGCATTTTCACAAGCTGGAGGGACAATATGATGACCAAAAAGGGCCATTATAGAAAAACCATGCTTTTTATGGGCAGCAGAAAATAAATGAGGACGAAATTGCAGTGAAGAAAATAAAGCAAGGCAAGCTTCAGGCTTCACCGGGGAAAGCTGCTCGGAGCTGATACGTCAAAGACAGAAGGCTTAACATGCAAAGGTTTGGTCGACATGCAAACAGTAAAGGCAGCAGCAATACGGCATACACTTGAGCTTCGCTCAGACAAGGAGATGGCCACTAGGATCAGAAAGTGGGAGACATTTGAAAGGAAGGGAACAAGTTGCCTTGGCCTGGCAGGCCATCAGAAGGAACTGAGTTTCCTCATAACTAAGAACGGCAGTCACAGAACAACTTTAAACATTTTCCGTAAATTGCATTTTTACAAATACGGTCATAGTTGCTGTTTGGTGGGACAAGAGAAGATGCAGGGATGCAGGGAGTGGCCACGGACCAGTCAGGCTGGATCATCACTGCTGGCTGCCATGGCATGAGTGGGAGAGAGAAGACAAGGCCACATCCCAAATGTATTTTGAGGGCAGACTGACCTCCTGCAACCTTGCACAAATGAACAAGAGCTATGCTTTCTGGGTACCCCAGATGGCGTCTCTGCCAGCTGCTCTCCTTATACTCTGGCTCTGCCAGGTAGACTCTAAGAACTTGATGGCACCAACAAGAATGTGATGCCCTCCCCTCCACATACCCCGAGAGAGGGTTTTATGGTGTTTCACCAACAACAATGCCTGCTAGGAACCACTCAGCTCCCTAACCAGTGCTCACACAAGCCCAGACAAAAGAAAAATCCCCCTGCAAAGAACTCCCTGCTTTACATGCCTCATGGCCGTGGTCCTGCTCCCTGTGGTCAAAGAAGCAGTGACCTAGAAAGAACAGAAAATGAGGCGGGCTAGCAATAAATGAGCCCACAGTTGGGCCCACCACAGATATTTCAAAACAACTGAGGATCTCAGGTTTTCCTCATGGTGTGTGGGTGGAATTATGAGGAAGGTCTGTCTACTGCCACCGTGTTTAAATGTTCAATCTGGAAATCAGGGGAGATCCATCGGGATGATGACGAAGAACTTGGCAGAGAAATGTTCCTTAGTGCTATGTTTTCAGGAGGGACAACAGTGTGGGCATGGTAGGCCTGACTCCCGAGATAGAAGGTTGGTACAAGACGAACTGTCAGGAGAAAAATGATGTGAGGGAACCTTAGAGAAGATGAGCCTTGTACATAATTGATCTGACAGACACTACCCATCCCATCACCACAAAAGGGCCACTCTCCCATGTGGGAACACATTTGCATTGAGAGGCACCAGATGCCACTTACTTAGAAAGTGTGTTTGCAGGAGAGGTACCACGTCTGTCAGTCTGTGCTAGGGATCTGGAAAACCCAACCAACATATCAGAGCCCCATAATTTTTTAAATCTAATTCTAGACTAAATTGAACAAAATTTCATTCACTAAATGATTGAGGTAAGAGCCAGAGTCCTAATGACAATATCCAGCTAGAAGTTGGATTAGTTATATTCAGAGAAAAGATGTTTTTGAACTCAGGAAAACTTTACAGAAAGTGGTAATAGAATCATTATCATCCAGTTGTCTTCACCTGTTTCCTAAGAGTAGGATAACGGATGTCTTTATTTCATCAACAAATATTTATTTAGGCCCATCATTTGTCCACCAGTCTGCTAGGAATAATATTACCAGAACATCCTTGCTTCACAAATTTTACAATCCAGCCAATGTCTGTGGATATTATAGATATTCAGGCATGACTATGAGAAAAGTTTAAGTTCAATTTAATTTGATGATGTAGACCTCTTACTCTGAGCAAAAATACAAGGACAACTTACAAAATTTAACAAATATTGTTAAACTAACATATGTGACCTGCCATACTTGGTATGTGGGGAGGCAGTTAATGTGGATGCAGACAACTGTCAGGAAGCTGCAGTGTAATGGGACCGGCAAGACTCACGCAGATAAATAAAAGCATTAATAGAAAATTATAAATACATTTTTAGAGAGAAAAATGTGCATCAAGACCTTGACCAGACAAGATGACCAGCCTCTGGAATGAGCAAAATCTCATTAGCTCCTGCCACACTTACCAATTCATTTATTCATTTACACACTATATAAACTTGAATTCTTACTGCAATCCAGATACTGGTAGGGTCTGGACTGAAAACCAGACTAGACCAATGCCAATTGATAGGACAGGTGCTTTAATAACTATTTATAAAAGATATAGTGAGAAAACAGGAGGGAATTTCTGAGTCTGCTTACGTTGCTGGTCAGTTCACCATGGAAGGCACTGTCAAGGAAATGACCCTTTGCTGACTGTCAGGGAGTGACTACTGCAGGAGAGAAAAGAGAAGGTCCAACACCCCAGGAAACAATAATCACAGAGACAAAAGACAGAGACAGCTATGGGGGAACTGGGAGCACATGTGGAGCAGGAAGTAAGGTAGGTGTGACCAAAGGGAAAAGGGGGTGGGGGTGGGGAGTTGTAGCCATGAGCCAGCCTGACAGGTTAGAAGAAAATGGGCCAGAGAGATGGACTGGAGGGGTGAGTTGTACTCAAATCCAACTCCAATCAGTAGGCTGTGCATGGAGAAGTGTTCAAAGTCACCTCTGGGCTCAAAAGAGGAGGGCCACAGTCAGTGAGTCATGTTCTCCATGGTCCGAAAGAGTAATTGTAGCCAGTGTGCCATCTCCAGACTAAAGGCCAGATAAGGCTGTCAGACAGAGGCCAAAGAGAGGCTAGAGAGCAAGGAGGGGAAAGCCCAGGTGTCCACAGTGGAATCTTGGCCTAGAGCATCGTCACGGGGAGGTTTGGCTGAATAGAGCAGAAGACAATCGAATTTCCAAATATTTGAATGCTACTGTGGCTATCTCCCTGAAAAACAAAAGTCTTTTCAGAATATACTTGTTACTTAAGACAACTGGAAACACCCTTGCCTTGTTGTAAGTGGAAAAAAAGAGTAAGAAACTCCATCCCACCCTGAGCAGCAGCCTACAGAAAACTAGTAGTATGCAGCACATGTGGGTCGCCTCCAAAGCCACGGCACAACTGAGCCTCCTGAGGTCACCTAGCAGCTAGCCACTGACCATTTCCTTCAAGAGAGCAGGCAGGGTGGAGTCAACAACTCACCCTCCAATGACCTAGTACCATGACTCTGTGTGTGTGTGTTTGCATGTGTGTGTGTGTTTGCATGTGTGTGTTTGCATGTATGTGTGTTGGCATGTGTGTGTGCACCGTCAATCTGTGTACATGTGTAAATGTTTATATATAATATGTGCTCATTCTGTGTGTGTATCTTTATGTACGTGTGTGTGTGCTGTGTAGATGTGTGTGTATGTATTTGTATGTGCTGTGTGGATGTGTATCTGTATATATTGTGTGTACATGTGCACATGTACATGTGTGTGTTGCTGTGGACCAAACCCAGGACCTCAGGCATGCTGAGCTAGTGTTCTATCACTGAGCTACACCCCTCACCCTCATGAGCTTTTTCAATCATAATGAAAACACTTGACAGGAGTCTACCCTTGTATGCAAATGCGAAGCGTACAGCACCGCTTATAGGTGCCGTGTTGGACAGCAGACTTCTAGAACACATCATCTTGCTCAGCTGAGTATCGATGCCCCTGTCCTTGAATCAGCAGCTTGCCACTCTCTCTGCCCCCAACCCAAATGCTTATGGCAGCCACCACTCCACTGTTTGAGTCTACAAATTTGATGATTTTAGACTCTTAAAAGTGGAACTGTGCAATATTTGCCATTCTGTACCTGGTTTGTTTCGATTAACATGTTTTCAGGATTTATTCACTGCGTTCACTGAATTTTACACAATTGCCCACCTTTGGGGGTTTTTTTGAGGCAGGGTCTCACCATGTAGCCCCAGATGGCCTGGAACTCACTATGTAGATCATTCCAGGCTGGTCTGGATCTCACAAGCCACCTGCCTCTGCCTCCCTAGCGCTGAGATTAAAGGTATGCACCACCACACCTTTCTTTTAAGGGCTAAATAGTATTCCATTGCATGCATAGGTCATCTCTTTTCCATTCATCCATCAGAGGACACTCAGTATGTGCCTGCATTTTTCCCATTGTGAGTAGTGCTTTAGTGAACTGAAGAATGTTAGCATCTCTCTGACATCCTGACTTCAAATGTTTTCGATAAATATCCAAAATGGTATTGTTGAATTACATAGGAGTTTTATTTTTAATTTTTGAGGACCATCTACACTGTTTGCATTCCTACCAAAAGCATCCAGGGCTCTAATGTCTCTACATCCTGCCCCTAGTCTCTCCACTTCTGCTCCCTAGAGTGGCAACAGTGTCCTAGCAGCCTGGCAGAGAAGAATTGTCGCCTCCTCCGATTCACTGCTACTATGAGAATTGAGTGCCAGTTCTCCATGTGCCCCTGTCTGCCAGCTGCATTGTAGCTGCCTGTAAAGAAGGATGCAGGATTGGAGGGAGTGGGAATCGCAGCCCTCACAACCCCTCTAAAAGCAAAAAGGCTTTGTCACAAAAAGAGTTAATGACTGCTTCTCTGCAGGAAGCCCTAAAAAACCAGTGTTCTGAAGTGTAGAGCATTCACTTTACAGTAGGTGGTGTTATTGTTACATGTTCATACAGACAGTGCTAATTAACAGTCCTAAAGGCCACATCATTAGAGTACCCTGGTTTAAAACCCTGCAATGTTTAACACATCCCAGCAATTCAATTATCTCTAAGACCCTAGCCTGAATGTCAGGCACTCTTCTGTGGCCAACGAAATGCAAGCTGCTCTTAAAACCAGGTGAACCTTAAAAAGGAGAGAAGAGTGCCTGACAAACTCCTCCCTGTTCCTCTTCCTGACATATACACTAAATGGAAAACAGTAATTTTCAAGGAACATTTAGGCAGTGAAATGTGGACTTCAGCAATTCTTCCGAAAGTGAAGGCAGGAAGACTCTGACAAGATCTTAAAATTTGCACGTGAAAAATCAGCTTGCTGCCCTCCCATCTATGCAAGGTCCACTGTCTCCCTGTTTTTGCTGGGCCCTCCCTCACTTGTAGATTCTGACCATGACGCACTATGTTCAAGGTTTGAACTTGGATGACTTTGTGGCTTGGGGCTGGGCTTTTCCTGCAGGAGCACTCTGAGGAGACACAAAGCTTCTTTGTCTCTCACCCAGGGAAATAGCTCAAGTGCAGAGCAGAGAGAAAGGGCTTCCTTCCAGGACACACACACACACACACACACACACACACACACACACAGGCCAACCCAGCCTCACCCTCCCCATGCAGAAGCAGTCCTCCGCATAGGCTCTGGGCAGCTGAGCTGGCCAAGTGGCCTCATCCTCAGGACAAGGTTTGGCAGGCAGCACCATGACAGAACCTCCAGCTTAGACGGTGCCAGTGATGAGACTGCATCTGGGAGCAGCACATATGTAGTTCTACTGGTTTTCACACAAAGAGGCAGATGGTGCCAGTGGCCAGCTGGCCAGCTGAGCACTCCTCTGCAGCCACAGAAGCAGTAGAGAGCAGCCTGCCTGTATCTCCTTGCATGGCCTCCCCCAGTGCCCAGTCACTGTGGAAACCATTTCTTTTTGCCTCCTGATTCCAGCACCATTCACAGTGTTCCTTAGGAAGGCCCATTCAACTCCAAGGGGTGAGGCAACATATGAATTTCCTTAGCACGTCCCCTTACACAGAACATCTCAATACAGGTTTACAGATGGTGTGATAGCTCAACAGAAAGTTGAAGGGATTTTCATAGATGATGGATGAATGGGCAGATGGGAGAAAGGAAGAATAAAGCATACCAAGATACTGTGGCTGCTCTCTAGAGAAACTGAGTCCTCTCCTGAGAGCTTCAAGCAGGACTCTAGCTCTCCAGAGAGAGAGGCGAGCAGGTGCCAGCAGCCATCTCTCTCCCAGACAGGCACAGCTAACCAGTCACAGCACTCCTACCACAGACCCAAGAGGGCATCTCTTAGTTTCCCTGCAGAACTGACTACATAGACTTGTTGTGCGGATTTATAAAAATTTAAAAAAAAATGTTCATGTGCACCTGACAGGGTCCAAATCAGTGGTTTGTATCTGGAGACCGTTTATAGATTGTCAAGTCCTTTATTTCTGAAGAGGCTCTTTGTCATCACTGTCCAGGGCATTGCTCAGTTACATCGCTCCCAAAGGTATAGCAGGGAACAGCCAGTATCTGACACTATGGCTGGACGGAGTACCTCCTGAGCAGCCTGTGGGTGGGTTGGGGAACTGTAGTTTCTGATACAGCTAGCACGCATTGCTGGGAAGCAGGACATAAAAAGAACAGACAGAGAAGTAAGGATGCCTGAGTCCTAATCAAAGCCTTGCCCCCAGTAGATGACCATGGAGAGCTTGCCTGTCCCTCTGGTGGAGATTTCCTCTGGGAGATAAAGCAATGGGAATGCAAAGACCCTGAAACCCCTTCAGCCTCCGTTTTGTGATGCCACCCTCTGAGATCCAGTCCACATCTTCTCGATCCCTCATCTGAAGCCTGCCCTAACCATCCTTACTGAACATAAATTCTTTCTGAGGGTCTGCAGCACTTGCCTACGCTATGCGCCTGGAAATTTGCCCATGCTGTGGCCCCTTACAGTGGGCTAACAGCAAACACTCAAATCATACGAAATGTAGGACTAGAGACTGAAGACACACACCTGCACACACACACACCGCCAATCAACTCTTACAATACCTCTTTAACTATGAAATAGGTAACATCAAAAATCCCATTTAACAGATAAAAGCTGATGCAGAAAAATTAATTAATTAGGGTGCTCAAGGACAGACCGGATTAGATTCATGAGGCATCTAACTTCTCTTTCTCAGCGCAGAGGTCCTTCTACCCAGAGCACAGAGGCAGCACAAAGGCTAAGCAAAAGGTCTCTGGTCCTGACTATATTTGAACCCAGCTCTGTTTAACTGATTTATTCCTCCACTTTTCCATGCATAGCAAGAGAACACTGAGTATGCACCCTTGATGGGCATTTAGGAGATTAAGATGGGTCACTCTGGGTAAAGCATTCAGAGCAGCCTGGGTGATACTGTAAGTGGGAAACCTGGCAAACTCCTCTCTACACCTTGTGCCTCATCCATAGGAAGTGTTTTTTTCTGTTGATGAAGTTGATTTCACTGACTAGCTCAAGAATGTGGAACTAGGACATCAAATAGGTGAGGCCCAATCCCATCCCAACCAAAAATTAATTTTGTCACATCAAGTATGACCGTTGACTTTACTCTTGATCTCCTCAGTTTAGAAACTGAGAATCCCACATGCTGTGCTTGTAGAATTCTTGCAAAGCCAAATATGGACTCACAGAGCAGATTTACAGAAGCAGCCTGATCTCATCAAGTTTGAGAAACCTGTGCCTGTATACAGTATGTCATGCATTTGTGGCCACATATAGACTGTTAGGAGGCTTCCGCCAAGTATGGTATCACCTGCAGTGACAGTAAGGGCCCATTCAGTCTACTAAGAGTTAGGTGGAAAATGATATGATAGGTCAAACAATATTATGATGGAGCCTTCTATTTAATTGTCACTTCTCTTTGAAGTTGGACACATTACTTAAAAGCTACATGACCTATTTAATTTCTCCCAGGACCACTCAGGACTTTTCTGAAGATCAGAGACCCAGAACAGGATCTAGCAGGTACTAAGTGCCCAGTGAACTTAGTAGTTATTGTTCCTCTCTTTCTCTCTCTGCACACTTCCATTTTACCTAATTTCTACCTGCATGCAGGGACCCCAAGAACCCTTAAACCTGGTCTTATGTGTTCCTTCAGTTCACTGTAGGGAACTCATGGTCTGAACTTTTCCTAACTTCTTCCAACAAATACTTCTTTGTCTTCTCTCTGTGAGACACACCAGGGCCTATTGGGACAGGGGACATTTGTTGAAAGATGCTCATTATAACAGCTCATGAAGACTCAAATTACAATCCTACATCACTTTGCTCTTGATCTCTTGCTTCCCATTCCATAAAGTAGGATGAAAACATATATCTCATGGGCTTACCATGTTAGCTAAAGGGACTGTATATCCATTAGCTTTTGCTGCCTAACAAATTATCCCAACACTTGGTGATTTATAGCAATCATCATTTTTTAGAGTTCTCGATTCTATGAGCTCATCGTTGGCCTTGCCTCATGTGAGCACTTCTTCTGTTGTGTTCTCCAGACCCAAGTGCATATCTCACACAACATCAATCCCACCATATTCAAATGTTCAAAACCAAATCACAAAGTGAGTACATATTTGAGGGAAATGGACTCTACCTCTTATGAGAGCTGTTTCAAATGATTATAGTAACTTCTGTATTCTGCCATAGGTGACATAAAAATACCTTCTCATCAAACTAATTTAAGTTTCCATAAAATGTTCTAGTTCACAAATTATTGAAGAGTCTTTTACATGAAATGTGAAAACTAGTGTGTTGGGTCTTTACTATGTGGCCAGAACTATGCTAGGTATTCAAGAAGAAGAAATGTTTTACATTATATTATGGCGAAGTCTCTGCCCTCGAGGAGTTTATAAGCTAAGTAGGGAAATGCACATACACACAAAAAATCATAAGTCAAGGTGAAATAACAGTTTGAGGCAACAGTAGACTACCTTTCAAAAGGGCAGATATGATAAATTACTGAATATATTTTCTTGACAATGGCTTCTAACTCAGAGCAGAGCTGCAGTGCGGTCAGACTGTGACAGTCAGGGAAAGCTGTCAAAAGAGGAAACATTTTAGATGGATCCAGAAAGATGGTCAAAGTTGGTCCAAAGCACAAAAGTAAATGATTCCTTGATATCCATGTCTATCCATTCTGGGACCTTTGTTTCAAAAGAGACTCCCAGTAGCCATAGATTACATGACTAAGCTCTGTTTCCAACACCATCCAGGGAAATTGGGGAGATCCTAATCTTTGGAGCCACTTGTTAAAGGGAAGAGCTTCCTTTGGCTATAGACAGAATGGTACAGCGGAAAGTCTATGGATGTTTTTAGATACTAAAACTGGCTGTATTCATTTCCTTTTCTGCTTAAAGATTCTATTTCTCAGTCTTTATCTCTATGGAGGGGGGGGGCTCTCCCTGCAGCAGAACATATAATGCCATAGTGAAGTTTAATGTGATGCTTCTAGCAAATATCAGTACAGTTCCTAGTCTCTGCCATCATCTTCAGCTATTTATTAAATTTTCCATTTCATCTAATGCCTAATAACTACCAAGGCACCAGGACGCCACTGAAGTAGTCATTCAACAAAGAGCATTCCAAAAGATCCCTGTGTAGCACCCCAGAACAAGGAAGGTGCTCAGTAGTGTTTGGTTCAAACTACTCTTCATCCCTGGAGCTCATCATACCATCTCATGCTTTGGTCTTCGGGTCTTTGTTAGTCCATTTGCCTGCATGGTCCCCTCTTCTTTCCTCCATCTACCTGCCTAGCTAACTCCCATTTTCTTCTTCCACTCATCCAGACATCTACTCCTCCAAGAAGACTTTTCTGCCCTGATCTCCCACCCAGACTTATGAATCCCTCTTCATCATCTCTAAGAATTACGTAGAAAAGCATGGAATCCCAGAAAATGGTTATGGGACAAATGGATAGATGGACGGATGGATAGATGAATGGATGATGGAGAGACAGATGGTCCACTAAGATATCCCAATCACTAAATAGATTTCCCCAAGGCTCATTTCATATTCTTGGTCAATATACAGTTCTTTCTGTATGATAGAAAAGTTCTCAAACCAAAGCTAAATTTTCTATGAATGAACGTGAGATAATTAAGGCTCACTTTCACAACATAATAGATATAACATGAAAAATTAATGCATGGGCTGGAGAGATGGCTCAGCAGTTAAGGGCACCGGCTGCTCTTGCAGAGGACCCGGGTTTGATTCCCAGGGATAATCCAAGGAAAAGGGTCCCCTGGATGTTTCAAAGGCAAATTTGAGGAAGGGTCCTTGGAGAAAAGATTCCTCACCAATTAGACACAATCACCACAAGATTCTAACCTTGTCATATTTGGGAGGAAAAGGTCTCTGTGTGTGGAAAGGGAAGCTAGCTGTTCTTAGATCCTTAACATAAATCATTGTCATCCTGTCCAAGACTTCAGTTAGCAATGGGACCAGGAGACCCTACTTCTCAACTTCCAAATTTCTCCTTTCTCTCTCAGCATTGATAAAGCTTTTACCACCTTCTCCCCACCAGCAGCAATTTATCATACATTTCCTAAGTGTTTTGAGATCACAGAAACATAAAAATTTTTTGCTCTTGAAGCACCATGAAATTTTTCCTTTTAAAAAACTCATATAAAAATGTATTTGATTCAGCTTATTAAAGCCAGTTATCTGGTTGTAGAATCTGAACTTAATAAAGGAAACTGTATACACACTAAGATTAATAATTTGAAGTATCAAATGACAAAAAGTAGTAATCTCCCGCTCCATGTTTCCTCCCATTGTTCTTTCTTCTTAATCTGCACAACAGACATTTTCTGGTTATCATGTACCAGGAAGGCTGCTGCACCTCTTGATGTAAAACCAAATAGAATACAACTGCTTCCCACATTCAGAGGAAACACTGTACATAATGCCCAGTTACTATATAGTATGCAAAATGCAACAGAGAGCATCAAGGATTCAAGAAGAAACCCCCAAACCAATGGATGGATCATAAAAGGCTTCCCAGAGGAGAAACCTAAAGGGCGACAGTGACCCTCCAGGTAGGGAGGGATGTGCCAGGCAGAAGAGAAGCAGGACCCATGCACTAAGGTGGCAAGCACAAATATAGATGGATGAATCAGCATTTGCAGATGGCTTAAGGAACAAGGACAAGGAAGCTACAGAGACATGAGCTATGAGAGTACATGAAACTGTGGGGATGTAGCAAGGGGTGCAGGTATGGGAGGGGATCTAAATATTATCAAAATATATTGTATGAAATTCGCAAAACCAATAAAAGGAGTCAAAAAATAAAGCTGAGGGCTGTTGCAAAGCTGAAGGCAAGCACTGCCATCATCAAGTGCTCATTTAGAAGAATTACTCTGTTGCATTGTGTAGGACAGATAGTTAGAGGATGCGAGTGGAGGCAGAAAGACCACCTAGACAAATGCTAAAGTGACCTTGGAGAGAATGATGAAGGCCTAACAGATGAAGGCTGGCTGTATGACGTGCCTGAGGGTCTGTCAACTTTGGATAAAGCCACACACTTGCGGATGAAGCACCCCATCAAATAACATGCTGTAGCTCTTTGCATTTCCTCTCCATACATATCTGGCTTGGGTAAGACGCCTCTTTAGCAACCAACATGGTCAGACGTCTGCACCCTAGTCCTATCCCACTCACTCACTAGCTGTCACCCCTCAGGTGAGTCACTTGTTTACTCTGTGATCACTGTCCTTATTTATAAATTATCTCACAAAGTTTACCTCCTAATTTTGCATGATGATAAAATAATGTAATATTATCGTTTACTCAGATGTGTTTTAAAAATTAAGTAAACTGGAGCTGGAGAAATGGCTCATTAGTAAGAGCACTTGCTGTCCTTCCAGAAGACCTGAGTTCAATTCCCAGCCCCCATATCGGGTGGCCTACAACCATATGTAACTCGAGCTGTAGAGGATCAAGACCCTTTTGTGGCCTCCTCAGGCACCCCTCCTCTCCTCAACACATATAAATTAATAAGAAAATAAACCTTTTTTAAATTAAATAAATCATCACCCACTGTATCATACAAGGAAGAGTTTGGATGCAAATGACAGAAAACTGGCTTGAGTAAGAAAAAGGGATAGGGTGTCTTAGAAAGTCCACAACCTGGCCTCGGGCACCGCTAGATTCAGGTCAATGATGTCACCGAGATCCAATCCTTGGCTCTCGCTGAAGCCCCTCCCCTCCCTAACAGCTTCAGGTGCACATCACATCAGACACTGCATCTTCCAGTAGGTTCTTCCACAAGCCTAGAGTCAACTCAATTTCCTTGGCCTAAGCTGGAATGTATGCCCATTCCTATGATCAGAAAATGGAATTCATATCTTGATTTAAGTTTATTTCAAGTACTCTACACCTGGAGCATCTGAGAAAACAGAATCCAAGACCTGAGTATGACCCCCAAAACCTGCACGTAAAAGTTTTGTGGAGGTGCATGACTGTTAACCCAACCCTGGAAGTCAAAGAGGCAAATACCTGGGGCTTGGCCTAGACTACCTGGCAAGCTTCAAGCCAGTGAGAGACCCTCTCTCAAAAAACAAGTTGGGCACAGCACTTGAGGAACAACATCCAAGGTTACCTTCTGGCCTGCCCATGGACACACACATACACATGTGCACAGGAACTCTTACACATATGTGCTACTGCATACACATACAAACATGCACATGTGTGCATACACATGTGTACATACACACAGGAACAGAACTGAGAATAAAGGAGATAGAGTCGTCTAAAAGCAAAATGACAATCCTATTAAAACAAGCAAAGGGAATTCAAGTGTAGCTCATTTGAAATAGGGCAAGGGCAAGTTGGATACGAAAGTGACAGGAAGGGTACCACTCCAGGTTCTTGTTGCTAAGCAGCTCTGTAGAGACTCCCTGACTGACCCTGCTGTTATTCTCGCCCATTTTAAGCTGAGCATGGAAGAGAAGTGGCCCTTCTTTCCACTTATGTAATAATCACAAAACGCTTATTTATTGTCAAGTTTTGAAGTGTTCCTACAAATTCTCTTTTAATGCTTACCTGCTATTCAGGGATCTCCTGCATTCTACAGGATCCATTTCAGAAACACTTGTGGAGATAATGTGAGGCAGTGGGCAAGAGAAAGCTCCGAGCTTTGAAAGGAGGCCCAATGGACCAGAATCAGATAAAAGAACCTGACAGTAATCAATATTAACTCTACTGCAAGAAGCATCCTCTTCCTCTTTGGAAAGTACTTTCTTGTCCTGAGGGTCTCCCCCATGTCTGTAAGATTTAAGTCATTTCACACATTTTTTTCCTACCAGTCATGTCATGAGTAGACCATGGGACACAGCCACCAAAGTGTCCACAGGCAGGTAGACGGGCAAACCAGACACTGTGTGGCCATCAGGAAAGGTGGCCTTTAACAGCCTAGCAGTGAGCGTCATCATTTCTTTGACATGGGAGAACACAGTGGAGATGAAGGGTGTCCTATCATAGTCAGGGCTGCGTTCACACACAGGACACTGCTTGAACACTGAATCTCAGCTTTGGTTTCCTTCCATTTTGTTCTGGATACATCGGGAGTTCACTTCTCTATCGGGAAACAATCACCTGTAGGAAAAGACCACATCTTTTCCATCTTTCACTCCAACACCATTATGCTTGGACTATGATTAGTCTTTCATAAATGTGTATTGAGTCAATGAATTCACTTTGCTAAGCACTAGCAAATGAAAAAAAAAAAAAGACCAATCTGTGTTTACAGACTTCACTGCCTTGTGAGATAGAAGAAGTATAGCTTATTTGAAATAGGGCAATGTATGGAGTGTGTCTTATAGATTAATGGTCCTTTTTTGTTTACAAAGAACTCAGTCATATCTGTTATTGTATTTCACTGTCATCTAGCCCTGCAATGGTAGTCTAGCATATACTGTAGCTTCATCTTGTAGATCTGAGATCAGTTAGTTGGGATGCAAAGGCAGAAACACTCAAAGGGGTGTAAGTAACAGAGACTGGACCTGTCCCCCATCTCCCAGGTCTGGCTTTTCCATGGTGCCTTTACATCTTTGCTTAAATCTAAACGAAGGGATATTCAACTCCAGAAACCAATGACAGGGAAATGGACATGACTGATAAACAATGTTTGCTGAACAATAAACCCCCTGTCATGGAATGCCTCTCCTAGACAATTTCTCTTCTAATCACCACACCAGATTTATGTGGCTGCTTATAGATGAAAAGGAGAAAGAGAGTTTCAGTGTATCAGCTCTAGACTAAGTTGCAAAAGTTAAAACTAGCATCTCCCACTCTTACCACTCCTCCCTCTGCTTTCTCTCTGGCCCTAAATTCTCAGAGCCCTGGTATCCTTGTAATAGCAGTTGGAGAAGACTGCCCCTACTATGCAGAATTCCCCACCCTGCAGCTTGTCCTTGCACACTTCAGGGAGAACACACTCCCTGGAACATAGGCTCCCCACTCTTAGAAATCCCTATCATCATAGTTTTCTTCCGAACGAATAGCACTCTGACTCCTCGTCATCTCCACTCATTCACCTGCTTCAGTTCAGCTTGATTCAGCTTGTGTCTGTCAAGCACCTGCTATGGGCCAAGGATGCCTACCCCACTGATAGTTCCAGTTTACAAACAAAGAAATGGCCTTTGAGAGATTGCAACATTTACTCAAGGTCACAGGTGGGACGAGGGAGGACCGGGTCTTCTGTTTTCAAATTCAATGTTTGTTTGTGGCTGGCGTTCGGAGTCACACAAATGAGAAAGCATCTCTTCCTCCAGGTAGAGCAAAGAGCAGTTTAGCAGACATGGCTCCCTATACAGCACTATCCTGCTTTACAAGTCAGTAAATGTTCAGGAGCTCCCAAGCTAATGTATGAGGTTAATTAATAATATGTAAAATTTATCATTTATATAGCATAATCTCATAAACATTTATTAGTATGCTAATAGAGAATAATGGCCATATGCACATAAAATCAGATGGGGGGTATTGTGACGTGGCAAAAGACTGTTAGAAGATCCATGGTATTCTTTTTATCCTGTTAGAGTATTACAGTCATGATCTCCTGATAGGTTTTATCATTCTGGAACTGACCTTGTCAGGTTGATAAGAGGCTGGACTTGGATCCTGGAAGTCTGAGTCTGGTCCCGGTTCTGCCCTTACACAAGGAAAAGAACTGGAATTTACTACAAATCATTCGTTGCAGTATTTCACTGGCCCCTTTCCTGTGGTTTTCGCTTTTTGCTACTTGGTGAGCTTCAGCACTTGCCTGGCTCCTAACACATATGCAAATTACACAGAATTGAAATGAACTCACTTTCCCTGTCCAGGTGTCAGTCTCCTCACTGGATCTCTAAGGTTCTTCATCTATTGCTCTTCTGACTCCCAGAAAGGTCTCTACCTTCTCTTCTAAATAGATTCAGTCAGTGACAAAACTCAAACCATACTACTTTCTTGACATTTAAGCAGTTTGGTGCAATAGAGTTGGTACAAGAGACAAGTGACTTCAATCCTCAGCTCCACGCTGGTGGCCAAGAGGAGAGGCCTGGAGTCTTGTCCTTCAAGTCCCTGGGTGACAGAGGGCAAATCACTGGTAGAAATTACTGTAGTCAATACTTCATTGGAAACAAGGGGCTAATAAACTCTCATGACATGAGATATTTGGAGATGTTTAGAAGCACATACATATGCATTCTTCAACCCGCACAACTAATTATTATCAACTGTAACCAAACTCTGAGACACAAAGATGCCAGGGATACAGGCAGTTCTGGTCAAGAAGTTCATAATGTGTGCATGTGTGTAATGAAGACTGAAGGAATGGTAGAAAGCCAGCCTTAAACTAATGAAGTTATAAAGGCCTTTTTTGTTTACTTGATTGTCTGGGGATACAAACTTGTTGTATAGCCCTGGCTCCCCTGAAGCTCACTATATAGCAGGCTGGTCTTGAACTTGTAGCCATCTTCCTGTCTTTGATCCTGTCCCCAGTACAGGATTACAGACATGGACCACGCCTGGCAAAAACTATTGATTGATTGATTGATTGATTGATTGATTGATTGATTGATACTGAGATCAAACCTAGGGCTTCATATATACCAGGCAAGTGCTGTACAACTGGGCTACATCCCCAAAGAAAGTAATAGCCGCGTGAGTATTAAACTAAACAGTGGTGTCCTAGCTTGCTTTCTGTTGCTTTGATAAACACTCTGACAAAAGGAGAGGAAAGGGTTTATTGCATCTTACACTTCCAAGTGACAATCCATCACTGAGCAAAGTCAGGGCAGGAAATCAAGGCAAGAACCTGGAGGCAAGGACTGAAGTGGAGACCAGGGAAGAACACTGCTTACTGGCTTGCTCCCCATGGCTTGCTCAGCCACTAATACAGCCCAAGCCCACTTGCCCAGGGATGGCACTGCCCACCATGGACTGAACCCTCCTACATCGATTAGCAATCAAGAAAATGCCCCACAGACATGGTCACAGGCCAGTCTGATGAGGTAATTTCTCAATTGACGTTCCCTCTTCCCAGGTGTCTCTAGTTTATGTCAAGTTGACAAAAACAACAGTACAGGGGGCCATTGTGACAAAGCAAAAGACTTTCAGAAAACCCACAGTATTCTCTTTATCCAGTAAGAGTATTACTGGATTTAAGTTGTAAGGTTATAAAGCTCTACTGGAGAGACAAGGCAATTGATTTCATTTGGGTAGAATTTTTCACAGAATGCTTCATTAAAGAGAAGGATTAAATCTTTAGCTTGGCCATGAAAAATGAGCAGACAGTTTCGCAGCTTGCTTCTCTTTTACACAGTGTTATGTCTATAATGCGTGTAGCTCTTGTTTAACTACTATGTAATATTCCATGTTATTAAACCACAGCTTCTTTTATTTGGTTACTAAGGGACAGTGGAATTGTCACCACTTTTGCTCCATTAGCCTATCCTTTTATGTGCTTCAGATGCATGGAAGAGCTTTCCAGCACTGACAATTGCAATTGGAATTACTGGCACATGTCCCTTGTTAAACGGCCCCCAAAGGCCAGGGGCAGATTAATACTACTGTGTTAACACAGAGGCACACGCCATCATATATTATTTGTGTGTATATTTAAGTATAGTAAAGGTGACTTGGAGTGGCTCTGTGCTGGCTTCACCTAGTGCTTGCCTCCAGTGTCGGGGAGAGGGGTCATTTAACAGACAGTATCTCCCAAAGCCCAGTGGTGACTGTTAAAGAGTTCTGCTCCATGTTTTTCTGTACTTCTCGAAATGGTTCCTAATCCATTCTGTTTAAATGACAAGAGCCATCACAGGCTGAGAGCTGGAAGAGTCACCAAAGACAGTGTGATCCAGGAGCAGCAGGCAGTGGCTTAGACTGAAGACTGCCTGGGTGGAAAGAGTGGAAGAGGCCAGTGGAAGCCTGCACACCAAGAATCTAGACTAGATTCTGAAGCTAATGGGGGTCGGGGGAGCTGCAGATGCTACTTGAGACCTACAGGCCTGTGTGTGTGTGTGTGTGTGTGTGTGTGTGTGTGTGTGTGTGTATCTGTTGGCCTCTCTCCCATCTATCTGGACACCGCAGACAACGAGCATTGACCACTACCCTATGATCCCCTTCCTCCTCCTCCTCTTCCTCCTCCTCCTCCTCCTCCTCCTCCTCCTCCTCGTCTTCTTCCTCCCACACCTCCTGGCTGTTAGCAGGAAACCCAGGTTCTGAGCTGGGGAGCCAGGAATTCAGGAGGTCAGGACTACATTCTGTGGCAGTCCTTCAAGATGACTCAGCTGCAAGCTGCCAATGTGGAAAAGACATAGTCTCACCCCCAGGTGTGAGAACTGGTTGTGCTTTGAGCCAGCCCTGCCCAAGCTCCTCAAGAGTTCAAACAATCCCCAGAGCTAGCAAGAAGAAAATTGTCTCATAAAATTTCCCATTGATTTTAGTTGTATCCTTATAAATTCCCAAGGGGCCAGATTGCTTTTAGCATGATTAATATCCCTGCCTTCCCGAGCCATGTTCATGTTCTCTCTCTCCCCATCCCCCTCCTCTGGTCTCTAACACATGTGTACACTCTTACACACACACACACACACACACACACACACACATTCTGACACACACAGGGCCTCTAGCCCTGCAGGGACACAAGCACTCACAGACACCTTCCTTAAACACTGGGTTAACAGTATCCCCTTGTCAGGAAACTACGGATTTGTTTCCTTTTCTAATGTATTTTTTCACACTTATCTCAAACCTGGCCAGCCTTTGCCTGCTGACCAGAATTTTCCCTTGAAACCACCCCAAGTTCACATAACCCAGAGTGCAGACCTCCATCAATCACGGGCCTGCTGACTAGTGGGTGGGCTCTGGGAACCCAAATAAACCACTTAGCAGCTTGCTCTCCGCACAGTGAAGGCTTCACAGGGTTCAAGGATAATGGAGAAGACACTTCTGCGTGTCCCTTCACAGCACAGTTGTGGAGTTACAGTCTAAGTCATCAGGAGTCTTTTCTCTCACAAGAAGCTCTGTGCTTGCTCCTTTATCCAAAAGCAAGTCAGAAAATGCAGCCTCCCCCAACAGGACAAACTAAATTAACTAGCAAAACAGCCCCAGAGGACTGTTGCTTAGCAGACACCAGGCACTGGTCATTTTGGTAGGAAATCAGTATGTGGATAAGAAGCCCTCTATCACCTAGCACTCGTTGCCCTGTGCCCCTAGACATTTGACCCTCCAGCTACCCTTCCCTGAGGCTTTCCAGATGTTTCTTCAAGTTTTAGTTTCCTTCCAAACCTACCAAGTCAAGGCAGGCTGCAGAAGGCAGAGCTTTCCAGGGATGACAGGGGCACCCTCAAGCAGCATGGGGTATCTATGTACCTTATGGTTCTCTGGGATATTTCTGATTCATAGTTCTGTGCCAGGCCTTCCTCTGCCTTGGAGATGGCAAGGGCAGCTGCCTTCAGATTTCCTAGGGTAGCACAGGCCCCAGCTCTCTGTGTTGTTCCTCCCCTGTGTGGATCCTCACTCCTCCTAGTCTGTGGATTCTGAAACTGCAAGCTCAGCCTCCTGTTTCTGTTTCCCCATGGCTCCTAGCACCCGTTTTACCACACAGGGTAAATGTCTAATGAACTATGGAGGGGTGTGTGTGTGTGTGTGGTCTGAAGACGTCTACTGTCTCAAAGGCAACCACTTTTTGAGAGTGGAACCATGGAAACACAGTGGTCATGCATCACCAGGCATGGAGACACCCTCCTTGATTGACAGCTGTTCCTCAAACAGGATGCCATGGGCACATCTTCAGGCCTTTAGGATACTGTCTCTTTGGCATAGTGAAGTGGTTCTAAGTAGAGAGGATAGACATCAGCTTTGCAACTCCTCTCTACTCAGTGAATCCCTTTGGAGCTCGCAGATCTTATTTCTAATACTAGGATATGAACACTCTGCATATTTCACAGGGCAGTTGTAAAATTAGGCAACTTGTTGCATATAAATCAGAATAGAGGCTGGTATATTTATCTCATAGTAATTACACACCATGTGCCACACACTGCTCTAATTGCTAGCATTGCAGCATGGAACACAAACAGCAATCAAAGTCTCCACGTCCTCATGGAGCTCACAGTCTAGTGGGGTATCATCCTAAACAAGCTCCAGCCATCCTCAGAATTATGTCATTTTGTTGTTTTTGTCACTCCACAGACTCTTGGCTAAGATCAGATATATTTTTACGAGTTCTATAGCATCACCCTTTGTGTCCCCCATGGGGTGTATCTCCAAGACTGGCCAAGTTCCAGGCATGCAGTGGGCATTCAGTAGACAGCTTTTGAATTGCCAGTGAGCAGATGAATCTATACTTGTAACAGAGCTGTATTCCTGTCAGTGTCCAGGTCACATCAGGCAGCATGTCCTCAGCTCTGGTCTAAGGGCTTATGGGTTCAGATACTGTCCTCACAGCAAACCCACAGGCAGGTACCAGCAACATCTCCCATTGTACAGATGAGGAAAGTGAAGCAGGCAGACATTGGAGCCCTTGTTCAGGATACCTAACCCTATCTACCTGCTCAGACTTCGAACTACTCCCTAGCTATCCTTCCCTGGTGGAGGAAAAAGCATGCGATTCTGAAAAAGCACTGTGTACCTTCTTTCATTCTTGGAAGTTAGTAGCAACCACTCTCGACTCACCCACCCCACCCAAGTTCCACCACAAACTCCCAACTCACCCACACAAAGCAGTCAGTCAACCACTCTGGATCCCAAGTCTGATCTAGTAAGCTGATCACATTCCTGCTTAGACATCTCCCACCAACCCTTGTGAGGACCCTGGTGAGGACTCTGGTGGTTTACATAACCTCCAAACATTCATTTTAGTGCTACCCACAGTATGAAATTCATTTCACATGGTAACCCAGAATTCCATGTAGAGGAGTGTCTCCTTCCTTGTAGGACTAGACCCTGGGCTGGGCTTCTATTTGACCCTCCAGACCCACTCTCTTCTTCTTATACCCTGTGTTTAAAAGCCAGTCTTGCACAGTTACTGAAGAGGGGTGTGACCACCAGTAAGTTATTTAACCTCTAAGTCTTGTTTTCTCCTCGATAAAGACTAAAGCAATAGCAGCCAGCTTGGAGAATACTAAATGATTATCACACACAAACTCCTTAGAAAACATTGGTTAAAGACACTCTAAGAAATGCTTGTTGGTGTTAGCATCATGTTGAATAGAAATAATAGGACACTTGCCTCTGTTTTCACTGTGGTCCTTTAGCTTGAGCTCTGATTTAGTGTGGAAGCCTACAGACAGAAGACATGTGCCCACAATCTGTAGCTACACGATTAAAATGACCATAGTGCAAATAAAGCTACCAGGTTCTGGAGGCAATTTTTTTAAATAAATTCAGACCAATGGCCCTACAGACCTGGCTGTAACTTTTCAATCAAAGAGCAGTTTTACCTCTGGACATGTTTTGATGTGCTCAGAGTCACAAACTCCAGACTGTGACACTCCTGACAGAGATGTCCTGGGCACTGTGCTCAGTCACCAGGGATGACAGTCACCTCACTGTGCTGCTTAAAAATGTGCGTTTGCGTAAGTACCCCATTGGCTCTTTATTTTCCAGAACTCAAGAGTATTCCCAAAAGGCAGGTGGCCAGGTTAACAACCAAGTCCTTAGAGGTGCCAAGGCAGTCTATTAGGAAAAAGAAAAAATCCCAGGTTATAAGTCATTTGAAGGCATTTTAATTATGAAATGTGTGAAGCTGGGTTTTATATGTGTAGCATTACACTGGCTATTTCCACAGACCCTCTGGAAAGTGTTAACTAGTTATCATTATATGAAATTTATGAATGCTCAAGCCCAGGGCTATTTATTACTTCTTAGTTTCCTCAGTAATTCCCAGAGATAACAGTTGGTGATCACCAGTAGACACAAAAGTGTTGGCATCAGGCAAAAGCCTTGGATGACCACTAGACCTCTAACTTTGAGGCCTGTTTAGTATCCCTAAGAAATACGCAAACTCTCTTCCTGCTCATCTCCCTTTTTCCACCCTGAAATATGAGCTTTCTTTATCTATAAAAGAACACACATGGGGCTGGAAAGATTGCTCAGTGGTTAGGTGCACTAGTTCTGTTCCCTGCATGTACATGGTGGCCAACAGCCATCTGTAACTCCAGTTCCAGACAATCCAATACCTTCTGACCACCACACGACATGGGTGCACTTACATACTTGCAGGTAAAACACTCATACACATAAAACAATAAAAAGATAATAAAATATGAAAAAAGAACATTTTAATTAAAGCAAGGCATACATAAACACAAACACACATACACACAAGCACACATATACACACAAATATACACACATACACACAAATACATACACACATATACACACACACACTCCATTTTGAAAAGATAATTATTGCTAACAGAATCTGCCTGGCACAAGACGTATTATACAAGATGAAGGTCTGTCCTGATGAAGTACTGGAAACCAACTCCCACCATACAGTGGTACCTTGCTCACAGTTACACTTTCTCCACAAGATACACTGTGAGAGCACAGGAAAGTTGGCAGATGCTTCCAGAAGCCATCTTTTTGTAAATTTATATCCCAGTCCTCATCCTCTAAACAGGCTAGGAGTGAGTCACATTAGGAAAGTAAGCATTTGTAGCAGAAATGAATAGATACTCATCCCCCACCTGTACCTGGTGATGGTCTGGCAAGGGACCAAACTGATGAGGTGGTAACTGCAAGGAGTGTGCTTATCAGAACTCTGAGCAACCTTGGTGTGCCACAGTGGGAGAGCTCCCCCTAGTACTGTGCTGGTCAGCACTTAACAGACTCCTCTCCTGGGCAAGTAAGTCTGAGCTTGTAGTTCCGTCACACTGTGTTGTAAATGCCCTGCTTGTTCAGTTTCAAGTGGCCACGTGGGTTATGGAATGTAGTTGAAAAGTGATGCCCAGTAACACACCACTATACAGTACTTCTACCCCAGGTGCTGGAGAGGAAACACTATCAACCAAGAATTTAGATCATGTCCCAATAATAAAATAATTCGGAAGCCATGAGTTTGGAGCATTTGTTGTGTTCAATATGCCTTATTTAATTGTGAGTTGCACAAGTCACTTTTTAACCACCACCTCACAAAACTCCTGCAACTCTCACAGCTGGGCTCAGGCAGCTGCAACTCGCTCTAGCATATAGTTGGGTGGAGACCTCTGGACATAGGGTCACAAGGGTACCAGGACCACAGTGGGGACTCTAGGTGATGATTGAAGAAGCCAGAGGTGAACTGAGAGCTTGCTTGAAGCCATCTGGAGGGGGTGTGTGTGTGGGAGAGAGAGAGAGAGAGAGAGAGAGAGAGAGAGAGAGAGAGAGAGAGAAGAGAGTTTATGTGCATCATTTACCTCCAGATGTCCTGGGAGGCCAGAAGGCATTAAAGACAGTCGTGAGCGGCATGATGTGGGTGCTGGGAACAAATCCCATTCTGCCAGAGCACTAAGCACTCTTAACCACTGAGCCATCTCTCCAGCCACACAGCTCCTGATTCTTGTGCAGCAGGCACTTTTCTGACTGAGCCAAAGCTAGTCAATCCAACATTTCAGGGAGCTAAAAGCCAGATTCTTAAGAAATAAAATCTTGACACTAGACCAAAAGGACAAGAAGCGGACTCCACAAAGACAAGTCACAGCAGAATCAAGTTAAAGCCAAGTCTTGGTCAAAAAGAGAAGAAGTCAGAGACAAGTGAGGAAGATATGAGCTGTGCAGTGCCTATCTGTGTGAACTATGCTGCTCATATTTCCTAGTGAATAAATCATGACAATGTTTCAATTACTGATCACCTAACATAGACCAAATGCCCCACATACTGTGTCAATCAGTGTTCTACCACTGTAACTAAGTGCCTGAGACAATCAACTCACAAAGAAGAAAGGTTTATTTAGCCATAATTTGAAGGTTTCAGGATATGTCCCATTGCTTTAGGCCCTTGGCAAGGCAGCACAGCACAGTAGAAGCTGCTTGAGTCAGGTAGCAGGGATAGAGGAGGAGCTTGGGTCCTACAGTCCTCTTTAAAGGCACATCTCCAGTGACCTAAGACCCTTCCCCACAGCCCCACCTCATAGATTTCATATCTCCTAGCAGCACTACCCTAAGGACCAAGCCTATAACACAGCCTTTAATTGGGGAATGTTTAAGATCCAGACTCTAGGGGCTAGAGAGATGGCTCAATGGTCAAGAGCCTTGACTGTTTTTGCAGAAGACCCAGGTTCCGTCCCCAGCACGTGGCAACTAACAATCTTCTATAATTCCAGTTCCAGGGGATCCAACACCCTCTTCCATCCTCTGAGGGCATTTCATGACACAGGTGCACTTACATACATGTAGGTAATACATACATACACGTAAAACAAAAAGAAAAAAGAAAATATTTAAAAAGATCCAGACTCTAAACCTGCTTTATCTCATTACCAACAGTTTAGAGACATCACAGAGAGCTAACTCTAGCTATACCTGCTGTGAAATAGAGGTACATGTGTGTAGGACTGGTTTAAAATTGAATATAAAAGGCCAATGATAAAGTCGGGCGTGGTGGCGCATGCCTGTAGTCCCAGCACTTGGGAGATAGAGGCAGGCAGATCTCTGTGAGTTCAAGGCCAGCCTGGTCTACATAGTTCCAGGACAGCTGGAGCTACAGGGAGACCCTGCTTCAAAAAGAGAAAAAAAAAAAAAAGGTCAATGATATATGAGGAAACTGTTCAGCATGGAATAAGTGTGTCCATCCATGCTGTGCCCAAATAGTTAGAGCAAAATAATACCTACTTCAGAGATGTTACCACCCATTGCCTGTGCAGAGGGAGGGGACTGGTAAACAGTGGTCAGACCTCACCTTCGGTGGACCAGATTTGTTCTGAATACAATACTGCAAAATAGAAATGTAGTCCTGCCATTACAGGGTTCCATTTTCTGCACCCTTGTTCTAAGACCCAAATGTTCATGTTTACAAGAGCTATCCTTGATCCTGAATCCCCATCCTCCAAACAGCTCCCCTTGCTGCAAAGCCAGAGCATACACACCAGC
The DNA here is from genome assembly GCF_000622305.1 of Nannospalax galili. Classification (NCBI taxonomy): domain Eukaryota; kingdom Metazoa; phylum Chordata; class Mammalia; order Rodentia; family Spalacidae; genus Nannospalax; species Nannospalax galili. The sequence goes on from NW_008330319.1 coordinate 527,628, forward strand.
TCTACCCACTGGCCCCACAAAGCAGAGCCCTGGCTCTGGCCTTGTTGGAGAGGGAGATTTCCAGCCTATGAGTTCCTTCAAATTTGACAGGCTTTTGTAGAGGACCTAGGACAGTGCCTGGAATAATAAATCCTCATTGAGCTGGAAGCCAAGGCCACCTGCACAGAGGGAAGGCATTATCACAGTTTCATATTTACTAGACCTTCTGGTTCAATGATTGACTCTGTGGGACCTGAGCCAGCAGCACTTTAGGGAGCAGCCCTCTGACTCGGTTACACTGCACTGTTTTCCCAACGGGGAACTGCAAATGCCTCACGGGTGTTTCAGACTGGGTAGAGACTTCACACTAAATTTGAGGCAGTGTTTTCTTTGTAGTCCTGTCTCTGCATATCAGATACATGTGAGGAAGGGCCGTTAGCATGTGCACAGAGCTCTAGGGAAGAGAGTGACCAAGTCTCATCTCATCCTTGAGCTGGGAAAGTGTCCATGATTTCATTCTCTCACCCCTCAGTGATGCTCTCTGCCTGGGAGCTCAAATGAGGGGAGAAGTCTGTTTTCAATTAGACTTCCCCACAAAGTGTTTTTAAATGGCGTGTAAAAATAATCCAATAAAGGCCTCAGAGGCGTGAGCTGTTGTCCTTCTGTTTGGAAACCATCACTCAGAGTGCACCCAGAGGCAACAAAGGAAGGGTGTGACACCTTCAGAAAATTAATTTGTGAAATGAACCTGTGAGACTAGCCATCCTCTTTGTGCCCAGCTTTCACGTGTCGTCAACTGGGAAATCTGAGGCCCTGGATTATTAGCCAGGTTGGATCGCATTACCCTGTTTGGCGCTGCAGTAATCACACTTTTCCTTTCTCCTTTAATCCTAAAGGTCACCGGGAAGGTGAGCCCCAAACACAAATGATACTCCCTGGCCCTACTTTCTGACCATTATCAACTCATAAATCTTGATCAGACAGTAATGAGAGTGTGAGAAATAATTGAATTCAATCCAGTATGATGTTAGATAGAGGGAGGGGCGAGCTGAAAGGGCTGGGGCTGGGGGGGAGGGGCTCAGACTGGAGTCAGAAGTTCCCTAGTACCATGGATTCTCCCCCTGTTGAATGGCAGCATTTTGAGCTTTGGGTGGATATGAGTGATGCCATTCAAGATGATGATAGCTCAGCAGGGTAAGCTCTAAATAGGAACTCAGACCCCAAGGCAGCTAAGTAGGAAAGACTAAAACCAGACCGGAAACTGGGGTATGAAGTACCCCAGCTCAGCCAATTACCATGCTGCATGGTCCTGTGGACCCAGGGCCCTCTCCATGCTGGGATCTGAGCTTTCAGTCCCTCCAACAGTAAAAGATCATTGTAGGAGTCCTGCAAGATAGCCCCCATGGAGTTCTTTTAAAAGTCATCAGAAAAGGGCTTATCTGGTGAGCCAGCAAGATGGCTTATCTGGTAAAAGTGAGTGCTTGCCACCAAGTCTGCCAACCTGAGTTCAATCCTGGGAATCTGCATAACTTAAGGAGGGAATCCACAAACACAAGTTGTCCTCTGATCACACAGGGCAATGACACACATGGCCACCCCTCCTTGCACACAAATAAACGAACAAATAAATGTAATGATCTTAAAGTCTTAAAAGGACGCACTATGGTTAAGGAAATTAACTGTTTCAGCAGACAATGGTAATTTTGAGCATATCCTGCTGGCTGGGCTTCCCTGTGTCCTGGAGCTGAGTACTTCTCACTAGCTCCACTGTTCCCACCCTGGTCCATCCTGGAAGCATGTACCATGGGGGGTCGGTCTTTCTTCCCAAGTGCTCCTCCCTCCCCTACTAGCCAACCTCTATCTAGCAGCTAAGCATGATCCTTAAACATGTCACAAGACCCTGTGAGCAAAATTTCTCAGTGGTTCCCCACTTCTCATGAGTTGGAACAGAGTCTCAGAACTGCCTGCATGCTACAAATTCTGGTGCCCATTTCCCTCTCCCATGGCCTCACCTCCCATAGCTCCTCCAGTCCCCAAGTCCTTGCTGTCTCTCGCCCTCCCAGGACACATTTGTCCCATCGAGGCCTGAAATGCCCTTCCCTCTGATTCATACAGCTGTGGTGGCTCCTTCTTCAATCCTCACTGCTCTTGATGTCTCCATTGAAAATTGTATCCTGGGGCTGGAGATGCCTTAGTGGTTAAGAGCACTGGCTGCTCTTGCAGAGGACCCGTGTTCAGTTCCCATCGCCCACATTGGTGCCTAACGACCATCTGTAACTCTAGTTCCAAGGGATCCAATGCCCTTTTCTGGCCAGTGCATAAGTGCACTTATATACATGCAGGCAAAACACTTATATATAATATAAAAATAAATAAATAAATAAATAAAAATTAAAGAAAATTGCATCCTGGCTACCTTCCTTACTGACTAGACCCATTCTCTGTCCGGCACCCACCACCACCCCTGGACTACAAACTTGTGAGGACATGGATTCTAGTCAGTTCCCTTTGCAGTGTACTAGTTCCTAGAAAAGGGCGTGACATGGACTGGAGAGTCAACGTTTGCCAAATAGAAACTCATGTTTGATTGGCAGGTGAGCAGAGTCACTGATGAGCTCACTGCCAAGCTGCACCGCTTGACCTGTGGTCTGACTTTTGTAGTCATCCTTTGGGAGAATTTTACATTAAAGTTAGGTGAAGTAGCTCATCTTGTCTATATGCCCAGCCATGGATGGCCAAGGGCCACAGCTGGTCCAGCCACTCAGGCATCAGGACAAGCTACAGGGCAAAGGTGTGTTGAGGGGAAGGAAAGGAATGCTTGCACTACTGTACCCTCAAAGTCACCCCAGCCTGCACCCACAAGTCTCTGCTGCAAATCTACACTAAGCTGTCAGCTCCACTAACTGAAAGGGATCAAATGATCTATGATGGGGGAAAAAAAAAAAAAAAAAAAAAAACAAGCATTTTTTGTCTTCAACACCAAACATTAGAAGTTAGCATGAATCTTGCACAGCCACAACACTGGACAATGATGTCCATATACAGATTCATTTAATCCTACTTCAGTAGTATCAATGGGCAAGGAGACCTGCATGACACAGTGGGCCAGTGGCAGAGTCGTACCTGCAACTCCTTTTCAGTTGTCAGTAAATTTAGCTTAGTGTGCAGGATCTATGATAGCAAATGGCCCCTGCTTGGGGCTCTGGCCTTGGGATTCAGCAGCAACACTGTATATATCTTGCCTTCTCAGCTTCCCAACCTCAGTGAAGTTTATTTGAGTGAATGGCCATGTCTTCTCTTTGGGCCTCCCAAAGCCCTTGGTACAAAGTTCAGTAGATGTTAGTGAGAAATAAATGATGGAGCAAATACAAGTTTTGTGAAGAAAGAGATGGAAAGGATGTTGAGAAAGAGAACAGCTTCAAGGAAGGCGATGTGCACCGGATTCGGTGTCCAGGGAAGGTACCTGCAGGGTTTGCATTCAAGAAAGGCCTGATGGCGATTTAGCTCCCCCCTGGTGAATGAGCTTGACAGGAGAGAGGTCGCTTGTCCCCCACCTGTAAGCTCAGACTGTGTACGAGCAGAGTGCATGTAGCCTGAGAAAGTTCTGAAGAAGAAAGTAGGCTGGAGGACAAGAACGAGCCACGCACACCCAGTGCTTCATTGAAAGGACGTGGAGTACTTGTGTGGAGTTACAGTTAAAGGAAGTGTAGTGAGAATCTATGACATGGCATGCTGCTCTGAACATTAGGATTATGAGTAAAATTCATGGAGCTGATTTTCTATTGAACGGGACAGACACCGACCATCAAGCAAACAATGCATTAATGCTAATTACACACTGAAACTAAACAGGATAAGAAGAGACAGAGTGTGATAGGGGGAAGGGCGAAGCAGGATCAGCATAGGCCACACTCAGAAAGTTACATTCCCACAGAAGTCCAAATGCAGAGAGGGAATGAGCCACACTGGATTCTGAGAAGAGGGGTTAGCAGCAGCAAAAGCAAAACCATCCTGCCACATTCAAGTAGAATCCAAGAATATGAAGCAGGCTTTGAGGCTGGAGTGGCCAGTGGGGGAAGACAAAGGAGAAACCAGGAGCAAGATCACAAAAGCCTGTCCCTGACTAGAGTTTGATTTTATTTGGTCCAGTGAAAATCTATTGCCTGGTTTTGATCTATTGCAAGGGAGGGGAGAGACCTGATTTGTGTTTTGAAATATTGTGTGGCTGCTGGATAGTCAATGCATTCCAAGAGGTCAGAGTGGAGAGGGCAGACAACAATGGCATTAGGAGAGAGATGACGTACAAGAGACCTAGGACCAGGGTGAGAGGGAGGAGGACAGCTGCGGAGTTCCTGACAGAGAGAACGCAAAAGTTTGGGTGTGACTTGAAGCAGAGGGGACGAAGGAGCAGAGCTGGGCTAGGGTAGGCCAAGACCAAGGTTGTTGCTGGATCTAGTGTCTGGTAAGGGCCACTTCCTGGTTCATAGACCCTGTCTTCTGTATGAGTCCTCACAGGCGGGAAGGGATGAAAAGCTTCATGGGGCTTCCTCTAAGCTTACTGTTGAGGACTCTGCCTACACCACCTATTGCCTCTCAAATACCTACCTTTTTACCCCATCCCATAGGCCTCAGGTTTCTCATGGGGCATTTAGAGAGGACTACAGGCTACGGTGTGACTGTCTCCCTTCTAAAGAAAGGAGTAGAAATGTCATCATAGAAATGCATAATTAGAAAAGGCTCATCAGATTTTATTTTCAATTTCATTCACCCAGGGACTGTAGAGAGAAGACTAGAAAGAGTAACAATGAAATGCTAGAAATTGGAAATTCTAGAAGAAACTTTATCTAATTATTTTCTCATCCCAGTACCTATTACTGTGCCTGACACAAAAAATGTTGAATTGAGTTGTCATTAAAGTGTACAGGAGCAAGAGCTAGTTCTTAATGATGGGAACAAGGAATTTTTGGAAAAGGAGGTTTAGAGTCTTGAAATTTCCTGTTTGTTGTTCCCATTCATAGTATTTCCCAAACACTGATATTCTAAGACCTGTGCTTCAGAAAATTTTCTTTAGCAAGTCTAGGCTCTGTGCAGAGATTTTGAGTTTGACAGTATATCAATGCAGATTAAGTTGAGACCTCAACTTAATTTTTAAAAAATTATGACAATAATTTTTTAACTATTATGACAATAAAATAGTGGTCCAGGGCATTAACTGCTGATCTGAGTCCCTCCTCCACTAAGTCCTTACTGTGTGACCCTTGGTTAAGTGATTTAATCTTTCTGTATTCCAGCATCCTCATCTGCATAATGAATATTTTAATAGCAACTAGCTCATAGGTTGTTGTAAAGTATGTTCGTGTCAATAAAGCTCTCAGAACAATGCAAAGTACAATAGAGATACCCGGCCACATGCTGCTTAATGGCAAGAACATGTTCTGAGACCTGGGTCCTTAGGTAACTGCATGAGAACACACTGCTGTGTGCTTAAACAAACCCGACAGCATAGGTCAGCCTCTCTGCATGGTCTCCAGGACACTGAGAGCTGAGGCTAGGGTGGTCTGAGGAGGCTGCTGCTGGCATTAACACAGCATCGCTCTATAGCAAGCTCTGCTTTCATAAGTAGAAAGAGCACACTCTAAAATAACCATATAGACACCAAAACCAGTGTCATGGACATGCTGTCATCACCCAGTGCTACCTGCTGCTGCCACTGTGTGTGCTATCCTTTCAGTGCACTGGCAGAACAGCAGGTATGTTGATGCCACCACAGATACACACAGTAGGATCTCAGGATCCCCATTAAACTGGTGAGGTCATTGCCAACCACCCACGGGGTCACTGCTAGTGGAAGCACCCTGGTGCATCTGACTATAGAACTACCATGGTGACCATGGCACTTGCAGACCTAGCACAGTGTCACTCAATACATCCCAAGATGAACATTTGCATATGATTTCATTCGTGGCAGGTAAGACTGGAAAGGAAAAACGCTTAAAAAAGAGGGGGGATGCTAAGAATAAATGGTAACGAAGAAGATTTCATATGTGAAGAGTAGTGGTGAATGTGAGTATGTAAGCCCATAATTGTGTGTTCTTTTCCGCAAAATCTGTTTCAAAAATCCAAAATAGCAAAGTGGCTTTTTTTTTTCTCTTGAATTAACAGATTTTGAAAACTCTTTTATCTGTCTGACTGAGCAGTGTAGGCTTTTAATTGTATAAAAGAGCGGAAGTTTGCAAAACAAATATTTGGCCTTACAAAATTAACACCTTACAGACCACATGTTGGTTAGGATGTAGAGACGCTGGGATTAATACGTTGCTGATGGGGTGTACAGTGATTCAGTCACTTTGGAAAGTTTCCACAGTTCCTCAAAAGTTCACATTAATTACCACATGCCAAGCAAAAGAACTTAAAGCACGTATTCATATAAAAATACATGCACACAGCCTGGTATGGTAGGTACATGCCTTTAATCCAAGCACTTGGGAGACAGAATCAGGTGGATCTCTGTGAGCTCAAGACCAACAGAGAGCTCCAGGCCGGCCAGGACCACATAGTGAGACACTGTCTCAAACCCCACAGGCACAAATGTTCATTGAATTATTATTCAAAATAGCCAAAAAGGAAATAGAAAAGAAAAGAAGCAACCTGAATGTCCATCAGCATTTAAGTGGAAAAAACAACAGATAGTACATCCGTACAGAGGAATATTATTCAGTCTTTAAAAAGAATGAAGTACTTATACATTTGACAAGATGGATAAACCTTAAAAACATTGTAGCAAATAAAGACATGCAGTCAGAAATTATTCCACTTGTATGAAATGACCGCAATAACTCTACAGAACTAAAAAGTAGATTTGTGATGGTAAAAGTCTAACAGAGACTGCAATGATTACATGACTTCTTTGAGATCTGATGAAAATGTTCTGGAATCAAGTGGAGAGTAGTAAGAGTTTCACAGTCATACGGGTAGCATGTGAGTTATTACATCTAAAACATTAATAACTTGATATTGTTAATCATGCCCTCATCCAAAATCTTTTCCTGCAGTTGTCAAACTCAGTCCTCCCCACAGCCTGAGATCAGATGTGGTGAACGTAACTCCCATTCAGAAGATGAAGAAACTCAGGCTCTGAGCAACATGACCAGCTTTGTACATACGTAGCTAAAAATCCTTCTGGGAGGCATAGACATCTAACCCTCCTCCCTTGGTCTCCACAACAAACCTAGGTACAATTCCACTAAACTGCAGTCTGGGAAACCAGTGAGTTTATTGGGCTTACTTACAGAGCAGTGGGTGAGGGTTTACTTACAGGAGTGTGGGTGCTCCCCTCCTAAGGCCACACTGGAAAGTCTCCATCCAGGAATGGATTGTGACTTCCCCATAGTCATACCAAACAGCAAGAGAGCCTCCCTATGCTTCCTCCACTTCTATAGGCTTAGTCCCTCCCCCTCATGCCACTAGGACCAACTAGTTCACTGGGAGGTGTGGCTGACTCTCTCTGCTCCTCCTTTCTTGATGCTCATTAACAGTCAACAAGTTTGTGATGGTCCTAGGCAAGTGGGTGCAACCAAGCTTGGGAAGAAGGCATCTGTCTACTACTTACCAGTCGGAGGACAGTCCTATGCAACAGCACAGCTGACATGGAGAAGGGCTGGTACTTGACCCAAGGTCCTCAGACTCAATCCAATGTCCTCCTAAAGGAAGCACATAAAAGGAGGGGCTCATGCGGCTATAAAGCACAGGGCTGGAGCACCAAGGAATGAAGTATTGTACACTGGGAAGAGTGTAGTTCAAGGCCCAGAGCTGCTACTCATCAGCTGCTTGACCTTGGACTTGTTACAAACTCCCCTTGTACCACAGCTTCCTCTTTTATAAAATAGAGGTGGTAGATCCTAGAAAAATGTGCAGTTACTTAACATACAAGAAAGCTGTTTTCAGTGCACAGTGCTGCTGTCATTCCATGTGAGGATGAGGTCAGAGATTCTCCAGTTACACTACCCACCTGGCTCCTCACTTAGCTGTTGACAGGAGTCAGCTTCATATAGTGGGAGCTGAGGAGAAAGGTTCTCACTTGATTTTACCACTAACTTCATCTATGACCCTCATTCTTTTACCTCCTTGTTCTGCATCTCAGTGTCCCAGGTGCAAAATAGCACATAATCTCAGGATTCTGAGACACTAATGACATCAACTATCTGAATGGACTCTGCAAAGTTGAAATGGAGTTCACTAACTGCAAAATATTAATAATTATCTCCTCTGTGGATAATGGGCCTTGGAAACTGGCAGTGCCCAGTAACTGCAGAGTGCTTACTCTGTGCCCAGAACAGTCCTAAGGACTCTCCACCAGTGACCTATTTCACTAACCCACACAACAATCTTTGGAAGCCAGCATTACCATAATCTCTACTTTCCAAATGAGAGGCCAAGAACAGTAAGATGAAGAGCTTTCCCAAGATCACACAGCTAGTCAGGGGTAGGACTAGAGCTTAGACCTCACTCACTTCCCTGGCTTCACAGCTGAGCTCTAGCTGTGGCCAGCCTATCCCCATGTTACCAATGTTACCCGTGTTACCAATGGTGAAAACTCATGAGACCAAATTCATGAGGCACAGGGAGGAATTAGGTTCATGCAGCCTAAGACCACCATGCACCAAGCCAGTGCTCGCACTTCCTTTACGTCCTCCTACTCCTGTGACAGTTCCTGGAGGCAGGAACTCAAGGGCACATAATTAACCAATTAACTTACCTGAGATTTCCCAATTAGTAAGTATAACAGAAAGACTAGATGTCAAAAATCTCTGTTCTTTCCATCTCCTAAGTCTGGGTAGAATGCACCCTGATGCCAAGCACACACACACACACACACAGAGGGATGATGTGGTTCAAAGTCTCATCTGGATAAGAAAAGCGACACAGAGTGCATCTCTCAGGCCAGAGAGGCAGCTACATTAGCAGACACTCCTTTTAGTCACTGAGCAGGGACAGGCCCATGACATAATGAGTTACACATCACAGAAAGGCAAAATCAGGAATGCTAATGCTGGCAGAGTCTGCCCTGGTGGAGCTAGGAGCAGGTGGTGTAGAAATTAAAAGGCAACTGGAAAACAGGGGAAATTGTAGCATACTTCATTTGGACTGATAGGTAATTTTTGGTCTACTCCCCTGGAAACCACTTGGGGATAAGCTAGCAGTTATTAAATGTGGAAAGACCCATTCATTACTGAGTTCCTGCACCAGAGTTTCTGCTTAACAAAATGTCAGCTTCATACAGTCTGATTTAGGCCTGACACAAGGGGCCACAGTAAATCCTGTCACTTATCAATAGGCAAACGAAGACAGTAACTTCTGGAAGACATAATAGTGCTTCAGATGTAGTACGCGGGTGCCTGGAAGTGCTGAGATATGGAAAAGAGACCTGAGTGACTAAACTACTTGCATTTCCCAGAAATGAATGCTTCCATAATGAAATTTCAAATCTTAGACCCTGTGGTGGGAGCTATAAGGTTTTCCACAGTACTCCCCAAGACTCTCCTAGGTTTCTCTGTCAGACTCCTGACCATGCCACACTTATGCAAAACTGTGGAGACCCACAGAAAGAAAGGTTTAAACTTGTGGTTCTTGCTCATATCATGCAATGGGAATCCCACTGTGCTACGCACACAGGCCACGAACCTGGAAGCTGCCTTGAGGCCCTCTTTTGCACAGTCCAAATCTAGTACAACATAGACCCCTCCCTTCCAAATATATGCAGAATCCAGCCGTCTCCTCTGCTTCCTCTTGTCCCAGCTGCCAGCGTTGCTCATCTGGATTAGACCAAAGCCTCCCCACCAGTGTTCTGCTTTGTTCTCAGCACTTCTGTCCCTCAGCATTCTGTGCTGCAAACTTGGGAGGTGGCACTCAGCAAGGGTGGTCAGATCACAGGCTCTGCTTGCATGCATGGACTGATGTGGTTATCAAGGGAATGAAGTCATTACAGTGAGAGTGAGTTACAATAAAGTCCAGCTTGGTGCCTTTGTGCTTGCTTACTCTTGAGCTCTTTTCCTCTTTTCCCACAAGCTGATACAACATGGCCCTTGTCAGAGGCCAGAGCCTTCTGCCTGGTCTTGCTAGCTTTCAGAACTAAGAAATAAATTGCTCATTGTACAGTATTCACTGCAGGTATTCTACACAACAGCAGAAAACAGAGTAAGACCACTCCACGTTTGTTTGTTTTTCTCAACACCACTACTACTTGGCATGATCATATTGAAGTGTCAATCATATTGTGTCATGTCTATGCTGAACCTTTCGTTCCCCATTTCAATAAAAGCATGAGGTCAAGGACTGGTGAGACGGCTCAGCAGGTGAAGATACTTGCTGCTGAGCCCAAAGACTTGAGTTTAATTCCTAAGACCTACATGATGGAAAGACACAAGTTGTCCTCTGACCTCCATGTGTAAGCCATGGAACATGTATGGACACATGCTGGTGATGAGAGAGAAAAAGAGAGAAAAAGAGAGACAGAGACAGGGACAGAAACAGAGACAAAAAAAACGAGAGAGAGAGAGAGAGAACACAGACCCAGAAAGACAAATACCATGTGTTCTCTTACATGTGGCTCCTAGCTCTGAATCTCCGAAAGACAAATACCATGTGTTCTCTTACATGTGGCTCCTAGCTCTGAATCTTTAGATGTGAGTGTATAACCTGAAGTAACTGAAGAAACCAGAAGAGTAGAAAGGGACCATGGGGAGGAGGAGAGAAAGAAGCTCTAGAGAGGGGGATAGTAAGACACGGGTTCCATCAAGTGGGGAATGAGAAAATAGGGGGGGATTTCAACTAGGCAGTGGAGGGAGGGTAGTATGAGAGAGGGAGAGAGGAGAGATACATAATAGTAAGGATGTCTGAACAAGCCATAGGGAAATGAATTATTTTATAAATTACTTAAAAATACATATATAATGTGTATTTTTGTGTGCACCTGTGTATAAACAAAGGTTATCTAACAAAAATCCCAGTGCCAACCAAAGGAAACTCCCTTCAAGTTGTTGGTCAGGGGGGTCTAAGAGACTCCCAAAACAATATAAGCTATTGCCATTGCCCTTCGCTACCTCCTAGAACTTGAAGATAAGATCCTCATACTGCAGACATCACATACTTGGGACACAGGACTTGGAGGAATTGAGTGGGAAGTGACCTGGAAGCCTCCTCCCTGAGAACCAGCTCACATAGTATTAGAAGGTGCAAGCTACCAGGGGAAGAAAAGCAATCAATAGTCCTGCCCAGCTATAAAGTCTATAAATCACAATGACAAACTATTCCCAATGTGCAATATCTTGGGGTAAATGTAATAAAAATTTTTAAATAAAAAAGCATGAGGTTAAGTCCCTATACCTACCTACAACATCCTTGTACTGCACCCTTTGCTTCCTCCTCACTGCCCACCTTAATCCCTTCCCTTACCCTCTTTGCGCCAGCCTCACTGGATTCCTATACTTGCTATATCAGGCATCCTCAGTTCTGGTGTGGGCCATGGAAGTAGAACGCACAGAGCTGCCAGAGTGTGGGAAGGGCTGGAGAAGAGCAGGCTGTCTCACTCCCCTGATCCCAAGATCTCCAGTTCAGTGGGTGGAACACAGCATATCTGATGTAGATAGAGAATAATTTTGATATGCACAGGGAGGTCCAGCACAAACTGCACATCTCAGCTAGTCATGGGCAGCCTATTCAGACAGTATCCAAGGGTGGCTTGTGTGTGCCATTGTGGAGAAGCCTCTGCTGGTACCCATCAACTGCAAAACACCTTCTAACTCCTTAGCTACATGCATAAGGCCTGCCTTGTCTCTCACCAGCCCTGTAGTCCTGGCAACCACACCTTCCTGGGTCCCCTCCTAGGTCCCCTTACTTTAGTCATAATGAGTTGCTAAGAGTTGCCCAAATTGACCATGTAGTTCTCGATATGAGAACCTTCGAATTGCTGTTCCCTGTGAACAAAACATTGATCCCTCCTCTTTTACCCACTCCTTCAATATTCAAAAACTGGCTTAAATCAAAGCTGTGTTTTTAGGCCAGGCATAGTGGCACACACCTTTAGTTCCAGCACTTGGGAGGCAGAGGTAGGCAGATCTCTGTGAGTTTGAGCCCAGCCTGGTCTACATAGCGAGTTCCAGGCCAGCTGGTGCTACAGGGAGACCCTGTCTCAAAAAGACCAAAAAACAAAACAAACAAACAAACAAAAAATCTGTATTTTTTTTTTGCATCTCCTGGTACCTCTCTAGCCCCAATGCATCTATACATGTACACACACACATGCCCCATTATCACTGAAATATTTCTCCTCTCCCTGCATATTTAATTATCGTATCACTTCACCCACTGCACTATAACTACTGCTTTGTGTTGTCTCTACCCAACAGATGGTGAGTTCTCTGGGTCTGCGAGGGGCCAATTCTTGTGCATCCATACATTTGGAGGTTTTCTCTCAACTCCATAGACAATTACCTAGTGGATAAAGGAAAGATAATACATTTTGCATCCACTGGTGTGGGCTTGACAGCAGGTTCAGAGCATGTCACATTCAGAGACCTAAAAGGCTGAGTCAAATCTCCAGCATTTGGGAGGCCAAAAAACCAAGGCTAATCAGGGTTACAAGAAATGAACCATGGCCAAGCCAGGTGTGTGACTGAGTTCAGGAGGAGGATAGGGCCCAGTACAGGAACCAGAAGAGGGATAGGCAGGATGTCTGACTCAGAGGCAGGGATGATTCTATTAGCTGATGGAGATAGTGAAGAGAGAGGAGACACAGTGACTGAAAAAGAAGCCAAGTGTCCCCACGGAACAGAAGGAAGGGTTTGAGGAGTGAGGCCACCCATCACACCCTGCAGTTTCCACAGCATCTAGGTCAGTCTTTGCTCCTCCAAACTCAAATGAGCTCCCTGGTGACAGCACTGACTGAACTATAGTATCTGAAAGGGATAAGATGTGATTCTCATTCTTAAAAGTTTCTTCCTCTTTCTACCTCCACCTTCCCAAAAAGTACAAGAAAAATCCTATCACAGTGACAGTAAATAAAGCATACCAATGTCAGATTGCTGGAGCTTACATACCAGCTCTGCCACTTGTTACCCACTGGTTCTGGTAAGCCTCAAATTTCTCCTGTATGCAGTGGGACTGCTCATTAGAACATCTGTCTTACAGGGTTTTAGCAAGGATGAAGTGAGATGTATAAAAGGTGCTTACAGTTCACGATGTACAGTAGTCACTGACTGCATTGCTATGGTCTTTGGTGTTATTTACAGTGGAGCAAACTATCAGGTTCAAGTCCTCTAATTCTCAGTAGCTCTGTGACCTTGGAGAAGTTGCTTATCCCTCAGTTTCCTCCTTCATAAGACAGAGATGTTAATGGTCAAAGGGCCATCAGGAGAAATGAACTTAGTAAATCACCATAAATCACTCAGAACAATTATAGATCATAATAAGTGTTATCTAAATATTTGTAGAAAAAATTCATTATTGTTTTTATTAGGAACCAGGAGCCTATTATGTCCCCCTTTCTGATTTGCAGCCCCAGTGTCATTAACAGTAATGGATATAGGCAAAGGAACACTGGAGTTCCCTAGTGTCTCCCAATCAGTGACCTATAAGCCCCAGCCCTTTCTCTCTGCTAGCTTTTCTGGCTTCACAGGAACCAGGCAGCCCCTAGTCTTCTGAGAAGGTCCCCAGAGGTTTGACAGGGTAACAAAGGGGCAGGAGGGAAGAGAGCTGCAGAAAAGGGCTGACCCAGTAGGCTGGCTGATGCCCTGGAATCTATTTCCCTGGAAAGTTGCTGACTTCAGCCATTCCAGAGTGAAGCGCCATCCATGGTCAGAGACAGCACTGAGGCAAGCACGCAGCACAGCCGTAAATCTGCAAGCCGATTATTTAAGAGAACTGACTTTCTGTGTTGTGATATTAAAGCAAATCTGCCTTCTGTCCATAAATCAGCAGAGCTGTTTCCAGCCGCAGCCACTCTGCTGGGCTGGCTGGAGATGCATGTGCTCACTCAGGAGGTGCAGAGAAAGTGCAGAAGATTACCTCCTCACCAGGCTGGTCTCCTGATCCTGTCTATACGGCACACTCCTTTGCTGTCCCATGTCTCCAGCTCTCATCTGGAAAACTTCAAAAACACCGCAGGAACACCTGATGCTGACACAGTGCTCTGTGATCAGATGAAGTAGATACCCCTAATCCGTTTAGACTTCATGAAATCAAATAGCAAAGACAATAAGTGAATTTCCCAGGACCACACAGTATGCAGGAAGACTGCATATTAGACCATGTCTCCTCACTCCCACCCCGGACTTCTTTTTATTACATTAAATCTGCTTTATCAAGAATTTCTACATATGAGGGGCTGGGGAGATAGCTCAGTGGCTAAAGTTCATGCCACACAAATGTAAGAACTTGAGTTCAGATCCCTAGAACCCATGTAAAACTGGTATGCCGGTACAAACCTGTAAGATAGGAGGCAGAAACAGGAAAATCTCAGAAGCTCATAGGACACTGACCTCCATACATGCATTGTGGTACAAATGCACCCACACATACACATACATACATGCATACACACACATACATACATGCATATGCACACACACAAAGAATTTCTTCATATATATGGAGCTAAGAAATGCAAGTCATCTCCTAGAAAAGAATGATTTCAGCTCACAATATTCAACAGTGAACATTGTCTCGGGTCTACTCTGTGGCTGATACTTCAAATACATCAACAAAATTCACCACTGTATCAAATCCCTTCACAGCTTCCCATCACCAAGAACAAAACCCAGATTCTTAGCAAGATACGCAAGGGTTCTCATGATCTTGGTCTTGCATTTACCTTTGCCTCTATGTCCTCCAAACATAGATCATCATCCTCACTTCTGTCTGTCCCCCAAGAAGTGTGAGGGCACCTCTTCAGTATCCCTCTAGCACTTTATACTTACTCTTACTGCGGTATTTTCCTTGCTAAATCACCAGGTGTGTGAGTTTCTCTCTGTCCTTCAGACTCACTCCTTAAAGGCAGGAAGGCTGGACTATAACCACAGGAAAAAGACCAGGTGTTTGATAAATGCTTCTACACTGAATCCCCAATATCATACTGCACAGTAAACAGCATTCTTGATGCTTTATGAATAAGGAACCAAAAGCACAGACAAAGTGAACAGCTTCTTTGGTATGGTTCCCCAGCCAGGACTAGAACTAGGACTTCAAGCTACTGTGTTACACACCCAGCTCATCCCCTTCTCTCATCTGATTTCATCTTGGGTGTTTAATTTGAATGGCTTTTCCAACTCAAGTTAATACACTGAATTTAAGTCCACTATTCAATGTCATCTGAGACGGAGGGAGAAAGGGTGTGTCCCAAGTGTCTCATCCCTCCAGTAAACATACTTTCATCATCCCCAAGAGTCACCTTCAAAGGTTTCCTCTGCACTCCCTCCCTTGCAGGGTAGACTGTGACCGGTGGGCAAAAACCAGAGAGCAGAATATTTGTATTAACTCTCACTCATTGAAGGTTTGCTCTGTGCTAAGCATTTCCCAACAGTTGCATCTATTTGCAAAGAGGGCACACTTAGCCACTGTTGGAGGGAGCTGCCACAGGCTGGAAGACAGGCAGAATACTGCAGGTGGGATGATGGTGGAGACTGACCTGCTAATCTCTCTAAATCTGCAGCCCTGAGCCCATGACTCTCCTGTCCTCTCTCAGTCTCCCCACATCACTTTCTCCTTCCCCTTCTAAGCATTATAAAAAGCAAAAGGCTTGAGAAAGGTACTAATTTTATAAAAGATTCCAAAATGTCACTTTAGGTACTCTGGTCCTAAGTGATTTTGTTTCTAATGGTTGCTGGCAGAAAAATATTACCCTGCATTTCAGCACAGAGGAAATAAACAGGCTGTGTTTAAGCCAAATTCATTTATTTAAGTTATTTCCTAAAATGAGTGTAATTTTTAAATCACTAGTGTTATTTTTTCCCAGTGCAGGTTAATATCTTATACATGGCCCCCGGAAGGGACACTTCTTGCAAAGAGAGTTATTAGCTTTTTATTTAGAATGTACTGGATAGCTGATTTGTGGGTACAACAAGCCTAAATAATTTAAAGTGGTCTCTTTGCTGAGAACTGCAGGTTTTTTTTTAAAGCAGATTTTAAATCTTTAAAGTTTCAGGGATTAAGATAGATTGGCCAGGGATTTATTTGTTGCAGGAATTCCTTTTTCTTGTGCTTGTGTCTTTCCCAGCATCCATTCTTTCTTCGTGCCTCTGTCTAGAATCATGTAATATTGGCATGGGAGAAGATGGTAGACAGCCACCCTTTACAGCACTAGCTTTTAGACTTTGTTCGTGGCTGAATCCTTTATGCTAAGAAAATCTTTAGCATTGTAGCAATAAAATGGAAAGGCAGAGCAGCCCTGGCTGCAGCTGCTTTTGCTTCTCAGCTCTTTATCTTATGCAGAACTTCCCAGAACCTCTAAGGAACACACGTTGAAGACCAGAGACCCCCCTCAACTTACAGGGAGATAACTGAGGCCAGAGGGTGAGGGTTGAGGCACCCATGGTTCAAAATTGAGTGCAAGGCAGATCCAGGACTCAAACAGTATCTCTTGACTTTGACACTGCACATCCCATTAGTTCCAGCTGCTTCTTGCACTTGGCTTTGCCCTCTAACATAAATCTGTCAGCCATCATTGAGATTCCCATCCCTTAGGAGCAGTGCAATGAGGCAGTCCTGCCCAGGAGTCAGCACAGAATTATACTCACTTGTGGTGGAGGCCATAGCACTGTTTAACTCAGGGCACAGGCTCCAGGCAAGGTCTCTTAGGATGGACCTGTAGCTTAGCAGCCATCCCTGCCCCAGCAAGGCTGGGTAAGCTTGTCATTTCTAAGCAAGGCACGTTTTCCTGCAGTCCCCTTTCCAAAGAGCAAGTGGTGACAGCCACCTGGAATGCAGAGTCAGCAAAAAAGCAGTTACTTTGCTTGCAAAAGCCCTGCAGAGACCCTACAGAAATTCACCACCCTCTCTATCCCTCTCATCCAACATCTACCACAGAGTTTTTCTCATGCCCCACAACACACACACACACACACACACACACACAAAAAAAAAAAAAAAAAAAAAAAACCCAAGGAGTCTTCCTTGTTTGTTTTTGTGCTTTGTAAGGAAGGGGCATCTTATAACACAAAAGAGAGTTTGTCCTGCTAAACACCTTGATGGATTTAGGTCTCATTTTAACATCGCAGCTTTGAGAAGCTCAGTTTCACTTCATGGGGTTATGAATGACATTCATTTTGCTGTTTTGTTTACTACAGGTGACAGAGGGTACAGAACAGATATGCTTCCCCATGACAGGAGTCTGTAGTCTAATTTGTCAAACTGGCTAAAGGGGAGCTGGACAGATGGCTCAGCAATTAAGAGCACTGGATGCTCTTGCAGAGGACCCAGACTCAACCCACATGGCAGCTAACAACCATCCATAACTCTAGTTCCAGGGGATTCGATGCCCTCTTCTGACCTCCTCGGGCATTGCACAACAGAGGTGCACTTACATACATGTAGGCAATACACTCATACACATAAAATAATTTAAAATAATAAAAATGCTTTTAACTGGCTAAAGGATTACAGAGGAATAAAAACAAAGTACATGAAATTTTCAAGTTATGCCTTGTATGTGTCTAAAAGCCTTGTTAGAGATGGTTTTCCTGGTTCAAATTGGGAAAAATGACCCCAGGTGGGATATAGGGAACAAGACAAAGGACAGGAAAAGTCATACAGGAAGATGGTTAATTAAAATTGGAGCCGAGCTCCAGAGCAGACCCAAGACCTCATCTTGCAAGGGTAGGGCACTTTACCCCCTTTCACATGAAGATGTGTCTGTCTGTCTTGTCTCCATTTTAACAGGCAGAGAGACATCTGAGGGCCACCTCATATGTCCCCTTGCCAGAGTGGAATTCGAGTTTTGACCAGCACTGACAGGAAAGTCTTCAGATTCACACCCAGTACAGTAACAATCACTACTTCACACAGGTCAAAGTCTGACACTGCCTACCAACTAGACCCACTGGCAGTAACTTTCCTTCTTTTGCTTTACTGCATATATGCTTTCTTAGATTTGGAAATTACTGGAAATCTTTATAAGACCTCAGCTCCCTAGTTCTCACAGGGCCAGATGTGGTTAAGCAAGTCACAAGACCAAGGGGAGAGCCCTTTGTTACAGAAAACAACACAGAGGGTCTCAGAGTGCTGAGCCTTCTGGCAATTGCTCTCAATAAAGAATAGCAGCAATAACCAACATTGTCAGTCTTTGGAAAGTAGCTCAGAGGTATTGAAGAGTCCTAGAAACAGACAAGGGTCTGTGCTGTATGGAGGCTGAAATTGGGTCCAAACTAGAGAATACTTCAGAATTTGAGGAAGTTGTAGACCAATCAACTTAAGAAACAGAAAAAAAAGACTCTGGTTCTTATAGACAATGTTCTTAAAAGGGAGAGCAAAAGGTTTCCTTAGGGAGAAGGGGGTAAAGTGGCAAGCAGAGAGTGGAGGCTGGGATGTAGACAATGGTGGGGCACATAAGGAGGACTGCTAAGAATCAAGTGTGTCTCACCAAAGCAGGGGAGGCCCAAAGGGTGGAGCATCCCAACCCCCATTCACTTTGCAAGATTTCTTCCAATACCCAGTTTGCTTCCAGCCCACTTTGCTTCTACCCACATCACCTCTGCAGTTTGCCACACCTGCTCAAGGTGGGCAGCCAGAGCACTAGCGTGACGACACAGTTACAAGCACAGACCACTCTTCTCATCTCTGCTTCCAGCATCTTCAATTCTTCTGTCACCCAAAATGCAGCTGTCACATTCATACACAGAATGTCTCAGAAGAGTTTCATTGGGTCTTCCACAGCAGAATTCTTTTCCCAAAATCTCATTCAGAAGCACAATATGAAAAAAAGATCAGGGACTGGGGTGTAGCTCAATAGTACAGGGCTTCCCTAGCATGTATGAGGCCCTGGCATGGATCCCCAGCACCACAAAACAAACAAAATGAACAAACTAAAAGCAATCAAAGCCGGACTAGAGAGATAGCTCAGTGGGTAATGCACTTGCCATACAAATGTAAGGACCAGCATTCAGATCGTCAGCCACCATGTAAATTCCAGGCAGGAGTTTTGGTTGGACTATAATCTCAGTACTTCAGAGGCAGAGACAGGATCCTTAGAGCAAGCTGAGTGGCTAGACTAGCAGAATAGGTGAACTCTGGGTTCAAGTGAAAGACCCTACCTCAGTAAGTGAGAGACCCTACTTCAGTATATAAGATTGGGAGTGATCAAGGAAGACAAACAATGTCAACCAGAGAACCTAAGATCAGTTCCCAACACCCATATCAGGTAGCTTACAACCACCTGTAACTCCAGCTCCAGGGGAATCCAACACCCCTGGGCACTGGCACACACATAGCTTATACATACAGAGACATACATATACATATAATTAAAAATAAAAACTAACATTTTTAAAAGCTGGAGTATTTAAAGAAGTGAAATCAATAGGGAAGGCCAGGTGAGGGATAAGAACAACAGAGTCATGGCATGAGGGATGTTAGGGGTAGGGCCAGAGTTAGACCACGCTTTTGTCTCTGCAGAATATTATATATAATTGAGAAGGTTTGAAACCTTAATTTCTTTTTTTTAATATTTTATGTGTATCCATATATTGCCTGTGTGTAGGTGAGTGCACCTGTGTCGTGCAATGCCCACAGAGGACAGAAGAGGCTGTCAGATCGCCTGGAACTGGAATTATAGACAGTTGTTAGCTGCCACGTGGGTGCTGGGATTTGAACCCAGGTCTTCTGCAAGAACAGTCAGTGTTCTTAACTGCTGAGCCATCTCTCTAGCCCCGAAACCTTAATTTCTTATTATTAACTAACATATTTCCTTCTTCTGGATATCACTAAGAATGAGAAATTAAAATTAAAATATTGAAGCCCTCCACCTGCCTGACAGCACAGCCCAGGGTGGAGATGCTGAATAATTTCTGAGCAGCTGGGAAGAGCAAAGGCCTGGGTGATGGGCCCTCTCAAGGTGTTCAGGTATTCATTGCATACATATATGACTGGAAAAAGAAATGAATGACCTCTAGCTTCCCCATTAGCACATCAGTGACACTGCCTGAAAACTGAAAGAAATTAGAAGGCCTCAGCCTAGGGCTAGACAGTCTCCAAACCCCACACCTTGGTCTGTCATAGTTTCCCTAATTCCTCATGAGTATCTTCTTGCCTCTCCAACAACTGCAAATGTTAACGATTCTTCTTAACACTGAAATCTACCTTTCCCCAGCATCCATTCATGAATCCTTATTCCCCTTCTTTGAGGATCTACTGAGTAAGCCTACATCTTCTTTTAGAGAGCCTGTCAGAAACTTCTTACCTCCATCTTCTCCATGGAAATCATATTTCAGTTTTAGAGTGTGAAGCTGAGTTCTGTTTCCCCTGAAGAGCCCAGCTTCTCGGGTTCATAGGCATTCCACACAGTGCTTGTTGGTGGACTCTACATTCCTTGTACTATGCTGTAAGAAGTTCAATAAAATAAACATCAGACTTTTGGCATCTAAGGCTAAGGCTTGAGTTCAATTTGAAGTCTCCTGAAATATGCTGGGTGGTTTGAACTCTGACACTTGTGAATATTAGCTCTCACAGTAAAACCATCATGACTAATTCAACCCAACTGCAGGAAGTTATTTGGGGGATGCTGGTGGCAGGGGTTACTTAGAGCACTGGTTTGTGAGGAAGGAGTCTTACATGATGACTGAATGATTTATTAAGCCCCAGAGAAGGTGTTACATATAGGGCAAGCTGGAGTTCACCGGCAGGGCAGCAGTGGTGAAGGGCTCTGGTGTACAGTCATCTTATTTCAGTATTTCTAACAGTAGGGCTAAGAAGAATTCAAAGAGGATCCAAAATGATTTTCTAAGGCTTATTTTTGTGTTATGCAGGTCTTCCTGGAATAAGGCTATGATCCTTACCATTTTACAATCGAACACTTGCAGAACTTGGGGACCCAATGTATTTTTTTACTGCCCAAAGTAGCCTTCTGTTTTGTCTCAGCAGACATGTATGACTGGAGAAGGAAAGCTTCACAGGTTCCTGAGCCTTTGGTCAGCAGGGCAAGGCCATGGCCATAATCTCTGGACTACCATTTGGCTTAATGACTCAACTTGACATTAATTGTTGCCCAGATGTTAGCTTTTATAGCCTCCTAATTTGCTTTCTTAGGTCCCCTGATAAAATATAATAAGTTCCCTAGACTCCAGTGAAAATAGATTGTAGTCCTCATTTTTGTTTCGAACTCATTGTTGGGCAATTAGATTGAGCTTGTCTATGTCAATCACCACAAAACTGTACCGTAGCAAAGACCTTAGTAAGGAGATGCTTTCACCCAAGACATGGTAAGCACTGAAAGAGAAACATCTTGAGGAAAACTGTGGCTTAGAACATTTAGTTAAAAATATAATAGAAATGGAAGGTTTACTGATCAAAGGATGCAATGCTGAACTTCTACAAGGCAAATGATTTCTGGATATTTAACAGTATAGCAAAGGTAGTCAGTAACACTGTTGTTCATACTTAGAATTTGCTAAGAGGAGAGATCTTAAGTTCAATCTCAGTACACACAAATGGTAACTACAAAGAATAAGTGCATATGTTAATGATTTGATTATGATGGCCACTTCACAAAGTATGCACACATCAAAAAATCAAGCTGCACACCTTAAACACAAACAATTTTAATCTGTCAATATTTCAATAAAACTGAAAAATTAAAATTATAAGTAAAAACATATTGCTTCCCGAAACAATGTCTGTTATCTGAATAAACAAAAGATGTCAGTTATCAGTCTTCTAGCGCCCTTAGTGACTGAGACAGAGACAGAAAGACACAGAAGCTAAGGGACTAACTGAAGGCAAAAGTGAAGGAAGGCCATTGCAAAACTCGGGAGGGAGCCCCGCTTGGCAACTACCGTAGCCTGGCGCCAACAGTCACAATCTAAATGAAACACCCCTAACCCAAGAGAGTTGCAAAGATTCTGCAATTATACCAGAAACATTGCAAGCAGAGCTTGCCCCACCCCTGAATGTGTGTCAAAGGAAAAGGGTACGCTGTTTTTATCCTGCACTTCTTCACTAGGAAAAATCACGACATTGCCATTTCTAATTCAGTGTGAGGCTGGGAAGGTTGCAAATTAATTGCAATTATGCCTTCTTTGTGCCAAGTGATAATTTACTGTAATTAATTATCAAAAAATCTACTGCTGTCGATTATGATGTGTGCTCTAGAGCGGGGAGGAGCTATTTGTGAGCACAGGAAGTCTGTAACAAAGTTATGTTTTGCTCTTTTCTTCCATTTCTAATTAAGTGATTGTAATTTGTTTCCATTATGCCAAACACAATGGAGAAACTAACAATGTGACTCTAACCTCTTTCTTTATCTAAACATTATCTAAACTTAAACTGAGTCAACACTCCTATTGTTACACCTGCAAGTTGTGCATAGAGGGAAGCACACTTCAGAATTAATGAGTGCAGCTGTGGTCTCTCTTACATTCAACACTTGTAAAATAACCTCTTTGAAGTGCCATTATCACAATATTGATAGAGTTATTTATAGTGCTGCAAACGCTCCCAGTCATAACAGAGGACTTGTTATCCACAGCAAGTTCACGAAGCTGTCGCCTCCTGGCCATCATCCAGAACCTAGAAGCAGATACCTGGTGGACCACCTTTTAAAAACGAGCTCCAAAAGACATCCAAGAACCTTTCTCAATATGAATCTGAGCACCATGAGTAGATCAAGTGATTGAGTGAACACCTGTAGGAAACAGAGCCAGCCTGGGCCCAAGTACCATAGACTCTGGCCCCTGCTACAGGGTGGTCTGTCCAGGTCTATGAGACAGGTCATCTGTGAACTGATCAAATGCAATTCTGCTGGGAAATGGGAACTTCAGGCTGCAAAGTTCGTGCCATTCTTCATGAGTCAATGAGATGTCTGTGCAGAAAGACAAGATCAAGAAAACTTCACAAATGCAGCTGATGCTGTTCTATTTAGTAGAGGTCCTATGCTTTCTGAGCTGGTAGAACCAACCTATGGCCCACCAGCAGGCCACGAGTCCCAGGATAGCTATGAATACAGCCCAACACATGTGTAGATAACAGTATCATGTCACACTGTCAAAAGGTTAGAAACTCTTGATTGTAGAGAAATTCTCATTTTCATATTTTCAGCACTAAATTTTAAGCCCTTTGTGGGTAAAGTCGCCATCTTATCTGCTTTTCATTCATATAGTACTAAGTGAATGATGAGTAACCACCCTGTAAATTTCAGAATTCTTTGCAAGCACCAGTCATGAGTTGGACACAGCACTGGGCCCTTTAAGATAAAGGCATGTCAATCAATGTTTCTTCCCTTAAAAAAATATCACAATCTGGGGCTGGAGGGACGGCTCAGCGATTAAGAGCACTCGTTGCTCTTGCAGAGGACCCAGGTTCGATTCTCAGCACCCACATGGCAGCTAACAACTGTCCTAACTCCAGTTCTAGAAAGTCCAACACCCTCTTCTGACCTCTGCAGGCATTGCACAACATGGATGCACTTATATACATGCAGGCAATACACTCATATACATAAAATAAAAA
Source organism: Nannospalax galili (assembly GCF_000622305.1). Taxonomy (NCBI): domain Eukaryota; kingdom Metazoa; phylum Chordata; class Mammalia; order Rodentia; family Spalacidae; genus Nannospalax; species Nannospalax galili. The sequence goes on from NW_008330319.1 coordinate 551,313, forward strand.
TAATAAAGATTTAAACTTTTTTTAAATCACAATCTAGAACAAGAGAGCTTTACTCTCTTCAGGAGTCACAAAGTCCTTTGCTAAGGTAAACACTTGCAGACATCTTTTCTCAGAAAAAGAAGTAGGTCAATAGGACAGCATCTGGGTCTCCAGACTCATGCCAGGGGACCAGAACAGAAGTTGGTGGGCACTGGTTTCCAGCACAGGGTGGGGATGCTGAACATAGACACCAGGCCTCTTCCTCCTCAGCTGTACCTGAATGCAGGTAGTGGGGTTGAGGGAGAGAACTGAGTGACTTAGGCCTTTGCATAGAGGTGTGTACCCTATTCAGGACCCCCTCCCAGACAGCAATAAATGAGCCAGTGGGGAGAATGAGGTAGATGTGGGACCTTCCATCAGTTACTTTCTTGTTCCTGTGATGAGACACCAGACCAAGACCACTTATAGAAGGAAGGGTTTATTTGGCTTACGGTTCAGAGGGTTAGAGTTCATAATGGCCGGGGAGGCACAGCAGCAAAGGTGGCCAGAGCAGAAAAGTGAGCAATCACATCTTCAAACGGGCATGGGAACCAAAGCAAGACAGGAAATCCTGCAAGGCTTAACTCTCAAAGCCCACCTCCAGCGACATGCTTCTTCTGGCATGGCCACACATCCTAAAGGTTCAATGACCTTTCCCAAACAGCACTCCAGAAACAGGGGACCAAATGTCCAAATACTTGAAGCCTATGGGGGACATGCTCATTCAAAGCACCACAGACCCAAAATCCCCAGTGGTGGCGCATGATTAAACTTGGAGGAAATGCCAGTTCTCACCTCACTTTCTCCCAGAAACACATTCTTCCCCAAATAGTGTGCCTGGCTTCCCGGGATACTTAAGGCCAGCCAGTGGTTCTATAGATTTACAAGCTTGAATGTGTGTTTGAGATTTATCTTTCCTACCTGGGTCCTTTTTCTTTATTATATTTTCTCAACCTCCCACACCCTACTGCCACCCCCAGCCCTACTGTGAGGAACACAGAGCAGATCAGACCTGCCAAGCAAATAGGTCAGTGCCTTGCCAGTTCTCTGCACTAGCCCAGAGACAGCAGAAAGGCAGCTGAGAAGGTGAGATAAGCCTAATGCATAATCTTCCCGACCATCCACATTTCAGTTTGTAAACAGGTCTTTCTAAGTGGCCCTGTCTCTGAAGGTTTAAAGTGGCGTGGTATCCCGAGTCAGACCCTATCTCTGTTCCATTCCATGGACCCTCAGCTATCTCTTACCTCCCTGCGGGGAGCCAAGGCACATGCCCAGCTCATAAAGAGAACACTGCCACTTACCTCAGACTACAAATCAAACAGTTGTGTGTGTGCAGAACTTGACCAAACTCTACCCAGGTGTCCTCCTGAATCCCACTGCCTGCATTTATTGGTAGGAAAAGGGGTGTTCTCTTATGAAAAGAGACCTCAGATGGGCTTGCTGCATGCATTCACAAATGCTTTCTGAGAGGCAGTTGGGAAGAGGCACAGTAGGAAAGCTGAGAGTCTAGGCCTAACATTTCCATATCATACGTTTTCCTCCAACTCTTAGCTTCTTCATCTGTAAAATGAAGGGGTTAGCCTAACTTTGAGGTTTCCATTTCCAGTGCCCTCTGGATCTAGGCAGGAACGAGCATCCATGACAGTATCAGCCCACAGGGAATGTTCAGAGCCACAGGGAACAGAAGAATATCTGTTCCAAGACCATTTTTATTCTAAAACTTTCACATGTGCTTAGGCAGCAAAATATATGGTTGCTAGTTGAATTTATTTTGAGTTTTGACAAAATTCATTCTGTGGCTGCAGGTTGTAAGCCCTGGCTAATGATTATAGTACCAAAGCAGTATGATGCTAAAGGTATTTCTGTTCTTATTTTATGGAGTAACCTCTTTTTCAAAAGTATTTAGAATATCTGAAATTTTTTAAAAATCAGTGAAATTAAGCATATTTATTTTAATTAAGACTTGTTTTCATTTATGCATTTTGTGTGTGTGTGTGTGTGTGTGTTAAGTGTATTTAAAATGTGAAGATCTAGCTGTGCATCCCTTGGCTGTAACTGGTCCTGCTACCACCTCTGACATCAGTTCTTAATGCCTAGAATATCCTGGAGAATGTGTGTGAAGCAGCCAGGCCAGGGACCTCCGAAGGCTCCTGCAGGGCCCACACCTGAATGCAGCTTTCAGGACTGCCACCTCTAGGCTGCTTGCTGACTCTAACCAAGAGCTCCTTGTCCTTGTAACTGGCTTTTATTAGTTTGTTTGGTTGGTTGGTTGGCTGGTAAATTTATTTATTTTGGTCCCCAATGAGTTTAACTAGGGTACTTAAAGGAGCATGAGTGAGGGGCTATTTACAGAAGCAGAGACAACTCATCAGGGGCGATATCAGAAGGAAAAAATGTCTCTTCTATCCCCAGCAACCACTAGCTCCTATAGAGTCCTCAGGGAGTAGAAGAGCCTATTAAGCCCCTCCCCTTTCCATGTTAGAATGTTGGTGGGACCAGACTTATACACGGCTTGTACAAGTAATCACAGCCACGGAGAGTTCAATAGTGCAAGAGCATGTCCTGCCTGGAAGAATGAATTCTACCACATTCTACCCCTTTCCCCTAGCTCTTACATTCTTTCTGATCTCCCTTCCTTGATGTTCCTGGAACCTTGGAAGGGGTGATATAGATGCTGCATTTAGGGATGAGCATTCAACAGTTAGGTATTCTCAGCACCTAGACCAGTTGCAATCTCTGCAGTAAACACTGTCCACTGAAAAAAGAGGCTTCTCTGACCAAAGCTGACAGCTGCACTAATCCACAGCACAAATATAAATATTTAGGAGGCAATTTTACAGGCATACCATGTCCATTTAGCAAAACAGCAGCAATAGCTTGCCATTAGGGCCTATGACCTCCCAAGCAATAGACTTTTGACCAGTTTACAGTACCAGTCCTGAATTCCCACCTATGGAGCAAGTCTTGAATCCAGTCAGAAAGTGGTTGGTTACCACCATCACAGTCATGCCACTGTTGCACCACTGGGCACATTTTTGCCCGACTGTGCTGTGGCAAGCAAGGCCTATAGCTAAATAAGACTGTTGATGCCAATTCTCCCCCAACTAGCATCTCTTAAAACTATGAAAGCTAGAGAAGAAATGTCTAGCTTAGTTTCAATTTGATCTCTCTGTGTCCTGCAGTCAAAGCACATGGTATTTTCAGCAACAGGGTCTAACTGTTTAGTTCTACTGAGCAACCAACAGTCATGGTAATAGACTGTATAGTTTTAGGGGCCAACAATCCATAGGGAGATAGTGCACTGCTGGCACTGAGATTTGCATTGGCTTCTAGGAACAACTTTATTTGTCCACCAGAGTACCTCTGTTCTAACTTTTTGTTTACTTTTTATTGTTTTTTTAGCTTTTGTCTGTATGTATCATCACTGCTGTTTTTATGTCCCTCTGCCTACCCAGCATGCTGGTTCTGTGCAGGCAGGCCTTTCCTCTGCTTGCACAGGGACAAGAGTAGGCAGAGGCACAGAGATCTATCCAAGTCTGACTGTCCCAAATAAAAAATCCTAGTGATGATACTCCATTTCTATTCACTCTGATGCCCACCGTTTGGACCTGGGGGAAAAGGGAAGTGGAGAGAGAGAGACAAGCTCAAAGGAGATAGAGGGACCTTTGTGTCACTCTAACAGCAAGTACACCTACTCTAGCAGCACTTTCCATACTGCATTATGATTTTTACTCCTATTAAATTGAAAATATTTTGTATCCATAAAACCTATCACAATATCTAACATTTAATGTTAAGATTTTTAAAAATTTTTTATTTATGTGTCTGTATGCATCTGTGTAAATGTATAACATTGTGTGCAGTGCCCACAGAGACCAGAAGAGGGCACTGGATCCCCTAGAGCTGGAATTATAAGCAGCCGTGAACCCAGAATGGGTGCTGGGACTTAAACTCAGGTTCTCTGGAAGAGCAGCAAGTACTTTTAACCATTGAACCATCTCTCCAGCCCCCTGCATTTAATGTGTTTATAGTAAATTAATTTCTTCTTACTTCTTATTTATTGAAAGAACATTAAATTAATGAAAACAAAAAATATTAAATTAATGAAAACAAAATAATAACAATGGGGTCTTTGAACTGCTGGAGCATGATCATAATAACTATAATCTATCGTGACAGGTGCGATGGTGCATGCCTTTAATCCCAGCACTCAGGAGGAAAAGGCAGACAGATCTCTGTAAGATCCAGGCTACCCTGGTCTACATAGAAAGTTCCAGGCCATCTCGAAATATGGGGAAACCATGTATTTAAAAAAACTATAATTTACATACATATATATATGTCTTTGGGTTGGGTTTTTTTTTTTCTTTTTAGGTTTAAAGAGGTTATTTTCTCTTTGGGGAATTTTTCTGTGAACATGATATATGAGTGTCATCTTCACACCACTTCCATTCCTCCCAGTCACTGTCCAACTTCTCCCACACTTCCCCCACTCCTCCTCAGTTTTCTCTCTCCTTCTTTATTATTGCTACATATTCATGCATACATTTATAGATATACATATATATAATACACTGCGTCCATTCAGTGGTTCCCCTATGTACCTTTGTTTATGGCTATCCACTGGAGTTAGATAACGTCTCACATCTCAGGGAGCTCATCCCTAGAGAAAACTGATTCTTCCTCCCTCAACATCCATTGATTGCTTTATTCATCTTGAGGTGGGACTCCTTTATATTTCCTCCATCCACATTGGTATGTCAACTAGTTTTGTTTTTATGTGCAGATCTTGTTAGATTACAGTACTACGGAAATTTTGGGGGTTTAGCTTCCCTGTTATATCTAGAATGCCTTAAGTAGCAGCAGGTATCATGTCCTTCTGCCTCTTACATTCTTTCTGCTCAGTGATGTCCCCTGAACCTTAGGTGTAGAGGTTGCATTGTAGATGTGTCACTTAGAGCTAGGAACCTCATAGATACTTATTCTCTGCATTTGACCAGTTGTAGAACTTTGTAATAGTCTCTATCTGTTGCAAAAAGAAGCTTCTTAGATGAGTGGTGAGAAGTACACTTGTCTGTAAATATAAGGATACATGTTTAAAATATAGTAAGAACTTACATTGGTCTAGGAATGTGACAAAAGTAGATTTTTCTCCCGGGTCTATGCCGTCTCTGGCTATGTGTACTTGGCTATATTTTCTCTACAACACATGAGTTCCCACCCATTGAGTGGGCCTTAAGTCTAATTAGACAGGTGCTGATTACCCCCAAGATAAAAGTGCCTCTACTTCACCAGTAGAGATTATTTGCTGGGCTGGTCATTGTTGTGGTTCATAGACTTTACCTTGCTTAGCTAGTCAGAATCTACCCATTCTGTTGCTCTCTTCCCTATTTGGAACTAGGCCAGAACCAGCTGCTCATGGGCTCTAGAACACTGTGCCTCACTAATGAGAAACCTGCCCACTCTGTCACCAACTTCTGGCTCTGGGACTAGGCTGGAAGTGTGTTACTAAAGAGCTCCAGACTAGGCCTGAAAAAAAATCTGCTCCAGGTCTGGACTAGTCTGATGAGCTAGCTAGAACCAGTCCACCTGATGCCATCTCCACACTCACAGTGCTAGTCGTGATTGCTCACCTCCCACACTGGACCATCCTGGAATCATCCTGTCCCTCCAATAAAAAATCAAAGGTGAGAACCTGAAGCTCAGATCAACAAACTATTCATATTTGATTAGAAAACAACCAAGATACAACAAAAATTAAAACAGAATCAAACTTCAACTTAACAAATACAGGCCAGAATTTTATACCAGATACACAACTAACAAAAGAAGACCATATTCTCAGGCCACCACACACACACACACACACACACACACACACACACA
>NW_008330319.1:557229-569925 GCF_000622305.1 Nannospalax galili
AGAGACAAAGAATCAAGAATCTTCCCTCAAAATCCCACCAGTCCTGTAGAGAGAACTAACTTCTCAGAGGATCCCCAGGACACAGAACTTAAAAGAACAATTGTAAACATAATCAAAGAATTCAAGGGTTTTAAAGAACTCACAAACAAAGAGGACAGGAATAAACTCTTGACTGGACTTCAGGAAAATACATAAACAGCTGAATGAAATGACAAAGACAATTCAGGATTTGAAAAGTGAATTCATGAAAGAAATAGAAATATTGAGGAAAACTCAAGCTAAAATGAAGATGTAACTGAAAAATTCAATAAGAATTTGAAATGACAGGAAAAAGTTTCACCAAACTGATTTGGCTCCATTGCTTTCTCAGACTGCCCTGCCAGACTCCCTCCTCCTAGGCAATTGTTTGTCTTCTTTGGATCATAGCATCCACCCAGGGTCTAGAATCCTGAAAGAAAGCCCTACATAGAGCTCATGTGCCTGCATGAAAAACCAGACTGACAGCTAAATCAGAGAAGCCTTTTTCATAATTTAATTAAATTCCCTTGAATGTAGACATTAGTCAAGGACAACTTTATTGATTGTATCTAATTGCACATATTTTCTTACACTTTCACTGAAGCCTATTTTTCAAGCCACTTGAAAGTCCGCTCCCATTTCTGAAACGGGATATGCCACAGCAAGGTTTTAATTCATTACCTTTTGGACATACTGTCATTCCCTGGCTAGTACCAATCTGTTACAAAATGTGAGAGTGTAATTACTTATAGGACTCCCAAACCACCTTCCTGTATGCAAGAGTTAGGGCCTAGAAAATTCTCAACACTGCCTTTTAGTCATTTAGTTAATCAGTCATTCAACAAACTTTATTGAAGCCCCATTTTGTACTAGAAATAGATGAGTGCTATATAAAACTGCTGTCTAGGTACCCAGTCTCGCAGAGTAGTAAATGGATAGTTAACTTAGTATGTTGTGCAGTGTACCTGGAGCCCTGTACCACACACCATCGTAGGCCAGAAGAAGGTGTAGCTATCTCAAGGGCAGTAAATCAGGGAAGGCTTTGGCAGAGTTACAGTTGAGCTGGGTTCCAGAGTGAATAGGCGCTCTCCAGACAAGCACAGTGAGATAAGTGCATTCTGGGCAATATAACCATGCAAGAGGAAGCAAGGAACAGTGACAGCACTGAGTGCCTGGGATGGAGGAGTGAAGAGCAGGATACACTGGACAGGTAGCCAGGGACTGCCAGCATGGTCAGTTTTCAGTTCAGAATGATGACTCTAACTACTGTGTGAAAAAGGAGCACAGGGTGACATACTCCATGCTTCCAGCTAAAGCCAAACTTTACTATCACCTTTTGTTCCCAACCTGCCATAGGCCAATGAGTCTACCATGACCTAGATTCAAATTAGCTGGAGAATGAACAGAACCAAGCAACACAGTGCCTACAAGAAGGCAGAACACAGCCAGAAAGAGAGTGTGTGAGCCTTTCCCCAGTAGGATCTTATCAAGTGCCATGTAGTCACTCCTTGCCACCTGCTCTGGTGCACATCAACTGAGCCTTCGCAGCAGCCCTGCAAAGGAGGAATTGCTTTCCTGCTTCAGAGACAAGACACTAAGGCTTAATAAGGCACAGTTACGTCAGCTGAGTCTAGAAGAGACAGAGCCACAATTCATATCTATACCTCGTATTTCCTTCTACTGCCCCGAAGTATATATCTACTATCTTGAGCTGGGTCCCCATTCACAAAGCCAGGGCTTCTTTTTTTTTAAGAATTTCAAACTATGGAGACAACCTGAGAGGGTGGGTTCCAACCTCCATCAGTGTAGCGACTAATCTCAGCAGACTGCCAGAAAGTGCCAAGTTATGGCCTCCCTCTGGCCTCTCTCTGACAGAGGGGCTGAGAACCAGGGGACTGCCTGAGAGCCTCTGGGATCCTGCCTCCATGTGGTGTAGGGGAAACACCACTGTGATAGATCAGCAGCCATGTCTTGAAGACAAATGATGGGGAGCCCCAAGAGATCACTATCTCGCCATGGTACAAGAGAGATCACCCTGCATCTGTCACCCCCTCCAAGGACCCTTGTGGAAGATTGATGGAAAGATTATAAGAGTCAGAGGAAGGGGTGAAGTGTTGGGTAAATTTGTCTTCTGTGGAAAAGAGGGGCTGGGTCCAGAGACCCAGAGAAAAGCAGAGCACACTGGGAAAAAGGAGGAGGAGTTGGCACCATTTGGGGAGCAAAAAACCAGCAAAGTTAGTGTGGCACCAGCGAGATTGGAACGGGCAAAAGGAAGTGTGTGCAGCTGCTGGGGTGAATGGCAGGGGTGTCCTGCAAGCGTGGAAGCAAGACGGGGCATTTACAAACCTGGGGCAAGACCAAGGGCCCACAGGGTGCAGGTGAAACAGACTGTGGGCGGTTCACGAAGCAATCTGAATGGTTGCAGCTCCGTTTCTTGTAAGTCATCCCCTCACTCCCTACCATAAAGGACCATGCAATACCCCCACCCAAAAAAGAATTTCATATTATGTATGTTGATTATATTCGCCTCCTTCCCCCAACTCCTCCCAGGCCCACTCCCCTTCCTACTCACCCAACTTTTGAGTCCTCCTTTTTCAAACCCACCGAGTCCAGTTTGTGCTGCCTATATGTTCTTGGGTAGGTGGCCATCCACTGGAGCATAGTTGACATGCCAGGGGCCACACTCAGAAAAAAAACTGTCTCTCCCTCTCCCAGACACTAACAATAACTAATAGGTCTTCAGTTAGGGGTGGAACATCATACTCACATCCTCTACATACTTGAGCTAGTACAAGTCTTGTACATGCTGCCACAACTGCTATGAGTTCATATGTGCCCTGCCCTGTTGTGTTCAGAAAACACTATTTCCTTATAGTCATCTGCCTCTGGCTTTTACAAACTTTCCATCCCCTCTTTTTGTAATGATCCCTGGGCTTTGAGAGAAAAGGGTGTGATAGAGGTGTCACATTTAAGGTTAAGATTCCAAAGTCTCTTATTCTCTGCACTTTGACAAGTTGTGAGTCTCTGTGTTAATTGCCATTTACAGCCAAAAGAAGCTTCTCTGATGAGAGTTGAGAGATTCACTAGTCTATGGGTATAATAATAAATCAATAATAAATCATTTGCAGTTGGCTTAATACTATGTCCGTTTAGCAGAATAATTGTAGTAAGTTCTGCCCCAGGGCCTGTCTAACTTTTCTAGCCCAAATAAAAGTGCTAGATATGGGTTATGTCTTGTGGAGTGGGCCTTAAATCAAATCAGAAAGTGTTTTGTGACTCTCGGAACACTGGTGTCACTATTGTGCATGTAGGCATGTCTTGACAAGCTAGTCATTATTGTAGCCACAGGGTTCACATCTGGATGAGACTGATGATTACCTTTCCCCTCCAGTAGTGTGTATAGCACTTTCCATCACTATGAAGCATCTAGGTCAGTACCAGCTTGATTTCTCCATGTTCTGTGATTCAAATATGTCTTACTATCAAGTTCCAGAAAGTAACCAAGACATTGGCAATGACTGGTAATGTTTAAGGTCTATAGGACCTCACTGGCCAGTGACTCCAAGAGAGGTAGCCCAGTCCTGGCACTGGAGTTTGTGTTTGTTAGCCTGTGGTGTCTAATAGGGGCATTACTACCCTGTTATAGGGTAACTACATTTAAACTCTTTTCATGTATGTGTGCATGTATATTTTAGGAAGTTTCGACATTAGTAGGTTTCCAGATGAGTTTTTTCTGAAGGTGTTTACTGTTTGTTACCCTGCCCTGTATTCCCTACTTTACTCTGCTGTCTCATCCCTCACCCCATTTAACCCTTTCATTCTTGAATTTAATGAATTATCAAGTAGCTCTCAGAGGTGGCTTTGGGACTCCATGATTTATTTCATTGATTTAAGTAGTCCAATGTCACTGTTTCTCTTTGCTAAAATGTTCCCTGTTTCTCCATAAAGTCAACTCCTAGCCCCACATCAAAACCCAGCCAAGGCATTGCCCCCTACTGAACCTTTGGACCTGGCTGAATCCGCTTGCTTTAGGTAGCCCTTGACTCTGTGTGTCTGCACTTTATCTATTTTTCTCTCTACTCCTGACCCACTTGTGGGTTAATTAAAATCATCCATGGCCTTTCTATGGACCTATCTAGAAATATTTCCAAAAATCAATTCACAAAATATCTCCCAAATTTGTTTACTGGGTCTGAAAATTTTGATACACACTATTAATAACTATATTTCAAGGCCCTTGTCCCTGAAAAACACTATTGTTCCTGAAGATTTTTTTTTTATTTTATGTGTTTGAGTGTTATACCTGCATGTAAGTGCACCTGTGTTGTGCAGTGTGTGTGTAGGACAGAAGTAGTGTTGGAGCCCCTGGAACTGGAGCTATGGGCAGTTGTTAGCTGCCATGTGGGTGCTGAGATTCGAACCTGGGTCTTCTGCAAGAACAGCTAGTGCTCTTAACTACTGAGTCATCTCTTCAGTCCCTATTCCTGAGGGTTTTTTACATGTAAGCCAGTCAAAGTAGAAGTCTGGAGAGATGGGCTTGAGCTCCAATCTGATCAGTGTATCCTGGGTGATGCTGCAGGAGTCATTCAGCCTCTCTGAGGTGAGGAAATTGGCTCTGTGTTATATCTCTCCAAGAACAGATTTTCAAGGAGAGGTGACAGGAGGGGTGGGAAATCAGTTTGGTCCACAGTATGAAGGCAACTGACATGTATAGAGATGTGCTACTTGAGGAATGGGAATGGTCATATTTGTTTCTTAGCAGTGCTGTGTATCAAACCCAGGGTTCATGAATGCTAAGCAAGAGCTCTACCATTGAGCCATGCCCCAAGACCTATTAGTTGTCTATGGGTATTAAAACAAATGATCAAAAACTTGATAGCTAGTTAATAAAATAAATTTATCTTACAATTCTGCAGGTTAAAACTCTAGTATGGGTATCACTGACTAAATATCAAGATGTTGGCAGAGCTGCATCCTTTCCAGGGTTTCCAGAACAAAATCTGCATCCTTACTTTCTTCCAAGGTCCAGGGGTCACTGAAAGGATGACTCTTGCCTCTTGATCTGTTCCCCATCTTCAAAGGCAACTGATCCAACCCTCCTGGTCCAGCTCTCCTTTTCTACCTTCCTCTTCCCTTTTCAAGAATTCTTGTGACTTCATTGGGTCCACCTGAATAATGTCGAATCACTCCCCTTGATTCTTCCCCTTTGCCATGCAATGTAACCTATCATAGGCCCCTAGAACTGTGGCATGGACATCTTTGAGAGGAGCATCATATACCATTGCCACATGGAGGATGCAGTGAGAAGGGAAGCATCAAGGAATAATGGAAACAGTCCTTCCTACCTGCTTTAGAGCTGCAGACCTGGGTCTAATAACTCAGGCACATACTAGTTTTTGAATCTGAACAAGTCATTTGACATCTCTGAGGCTCAGTATCTTTCTCTTCCTCACAGAGAAATTGTGGGGGTACCTTTTTTAAATTAATGAACCTTGGTTTGTTTGGCCAAGAACAGGCACTTAGTGAATAAATTCCAGCAAGAAGCTGGTTTTGCTGGACCAATGGGATACAGAGTAGGAACAAAAGGAAACAGAGACGGAAAGATAAGCAGAAATCATGCTGTGAAGGGCCTTTAATACCAACTTTTACTTATAGGTCATGAAATGTTATCAAAGGCACTGACTGAAAGTAATGAGTGGCTTGGGCATTAACCAAGCAGAGATGAATGTTAGATGAATTTGAACAAGTAGCTTTGGAGAGCAGATTCCCTCTGGGCAGGTAGGCTAGGCCCCCTCATGACTAGATTTCAAATTTTAAGTCAATAAGTTGAAAATAAATCCCTCAATTCTGTTGTTGCCAGTGGTGAACAGCATGGTGCTCGCTAAGCACTCCATTTGTGTTTACATATAATTTTAATTCTCCTTAACTTCAGATTCATGGATTTACAATTTACCAACATCTGGAACACTAAGGGCATTGGAAAAGCCATCCTGGGAGCCTGCCATTTACACAGTGGGGACTCGATAAACATTTGCTGATCAAAAACCCCAAACATAAAAAAAGGAGGATTGGGAAAGTGTGTTTTTAAATAGAATGTAATTTGAAGGGTTTGATTGAGATAGATTGAAAAGTATATCTTGCAAGTAGACAGCTGGTGAAACTCGTCAGCTAAGGTTAGCAAAGAATCCTGGGGAAAAAAAGGAGTCTAAAATGTTTGTCCATGTGATGGGAACACTTCAAGTTTATGTCCATTTTGTCAAGGGCATACACACACACACTCACACACACACACACAGTAGGACATTTCCCTAGTTCATTCATCAAGCAATCACTTTGAGTATTCAAAGAGATTCTCCTTGGTGTCTAAGGTGACCGTGCCACCTAACAGTCCTAATTAATTTTTGTCATTACAAAAGCAAGTTACTTTGTAAAATTTTCCTGCCAACCATAAAATACACTTGGTTGGTTGTTTCCATTTATTTAATTATGTCTATGGAAACAAATACATTTTTAATAATAAATAGAATACTTTTTGGAAGTTTGTTCTTTGACAGTTTCATACATGTGTGACGTACTTTTGTCATTTTCACCCCCAGTACCCTTTCTAGTCCTGCCAAATTCTTCAGTTTTCCAACAAGTACCCCTCCTATTTTCATGTCTTTTTTTGTTTTGTGACCTACTGACTTTAGAGTTATTTGTATAAGCATGGGTAGAAGGTTATTTATTGGCGCATGGGTAACTTAAATGTAGCCACAGCATTAAAGAAACTGATTTCCTCTCCCTTCAGCAGCCAGTAAGTGCCAAGAGTTCCTCAGGAAGGGATGGCACTCATAAGCTCCTCCCCCATTTATGATAGGCTATTGACAGCTCCATCTTGTGGAGGTTACTACAGCTGCAGGGAATTCATGAATGCAATGGCCATGTCATATCATGAAGACAGTTTCACAGCATTCTTTCTTATCTTCTGGCTCTTATATTCTTTCCACCCCCTCTTCCTCAATGTTCCCTAAGCCTTAGGGTGGGGATGATACAGATGTCCTATTTAAGGCTGAGCATTCAACAGTCACTTATTCTCAGCACTTTGACCAGTATGAGTCTCTACAGTAGCTGCTGCCCACTGCAAAAAGAAGCTTCTCTAACCAAAGCTGAAAGCAGCACTCATCTATGACTATAAACGTAAATATTTAGAAGGCAGTTTGACACCAGATCCATTTAGCAAAACAACAGTAGTAAGATCCCCCTAAGACCTGTGACATCCTCCACCATGGACTTTTTTGACAAAATTTACATTACCAAGCATGGATTCCCTATAATATAGTGGGCCTCAAATCCAATCAGAAAGCAGTTGGCTATTCTTATCATAATCATGCCACTATTTTGCCAGTTGGACACATCTTGCCGACCGGTTGGTACTGCAACTATCAGCTGAGTTCACAGCTGAGTAAAACAGTTGATGACTTTTCTCCCTCAACTGCCTGCATAGCACCTACTGGGCTTATCAAAGCTAGCCAGCATGGAGCTTCCAGTTCCGTTTTAACTTGGTTTCTCAGTGTCTTGCAACCAAAGTGTGTGGTGTCTTCAGCATGAGGTATTACCATCTAGTTCTGGTGGGCAACCAAGAACAATGGATATAGCCTGTATTGTTTTGGGAGCCTCTGCTGTCTCCTTGAGCAGCAACTCATAGGAAAGTATCCCACACCTGGCACTGAGATGTTCATTTAATAAGCTACAGCTTCTGGGAACAGCATTCACTCCCTACCCAGGATGCCACTATTAAAACTCTAAAAAGAATATTTTTAAAATAAGTGCTTCCCAGATTATAGTCTATCAAATGAAAATTGCCCTTCTTGCACCAGTCTCTAAGTTGTGAGTTCCTGATTTAGAAAATCTACCAGAGACTTAGTCCCATTCTATAATGCCATTGTTTCTCCAGAAGGTTTCATTTAAAATGTAGGTTTGGTCATGAGCAAAGGTCAAGGAAGGCAGAAATAAAATTCATGGAACTTTCTGAGTTGAACCTTTGTGGACATTATCTCATTCGTCTTCACAGTAGACCCTGAGAAAGTAACTTTAAAACCTTTATAGATGACCAAGTGGACTGCAAAGAGGAGAGTCTTTCAAGAGAGTCAGAGTATTGGTTGAAAGGAATGTATCTGAAACTGCAACCAAAGGTGACGTTATGTTTCCAGAAGGATCTCAAGGAAAGATATTGGAAGCAATAGTAACAGTTGTGGGATTAGACTCTAAAGGAAAGGGCAGAAAGTTCAGCCAGTTACCCTGAAAGTTGGAACTAAAGTTCTTCTTCCAGAATATGAGACTTAAAGTAGTTCTAAACAACAAGGATTATTTCTTCTCTAGAGGTGGTAACATTCTTAGAAAGCATGCAGACCGAAATTACAGTTGAAATGGCATCACATGAAGCCATCCAATCTACTGAAGTTCTGAAACACTTTGTCATGTAAACAATTTCCAGGTTTCCCTTTTATAATAAGCTGATGTCATCTAAATTAATGACATCCAGAGTCTCCAAAATTTAGTTTTGCTGTTCTGGTAGGACCATTTTCAACTAAAATATGTAAATGAAAAAAACCTTTTTATCGATAGAAATCATGATAACTAGCATGTATATACAGTTTGAAATTTATAATAAATCTTGTTGATTCTGTTAATAGAACCTGGGTCTATATTCCTTATCATATTGTACAAATTCTTTCATTCACTCAGAAATATGTATAGAGACCTTACACTGAACTAGTCTGGGGCATAGATAAGTAATCAAAAAAGATATTACCTCTGCCTTATAGCAAATGAGATTTTTTGATAAGCAATCAGGTGAGCATGGACACACAAATGCTGCTAAGAACTGTGAAGGGAATATATGGGGATTATGAAAGCATGCAGTAGGCAGGGCCTAGTCAAGCTCTCTTCTGAGAGACCTAGTATGGAGAATTAATTTAAATGCCATCCTATCAGTAAAGACCTTTCTTATATCCTATTTCAAACTGCAACTCCTGAGATAAGTGGGCAATAGCACACACCTTGTATTAGTTACTTTTCTCACTGCTGTGACTGTGACCTGACAGAAACATCTTAAAAGTAGAAAGTTAGTTTTGGCTCACAGTCTCTGAGGGTACAGTCTATCATGGCAGGGAAGGCATGGCAGCAAGAACAGAAGGCAGTAGCCCCTCACATTCTAGAGACTCAGAAGCAGAGAAAGCTAGACCAGATCCAACAATGGGCTATTACCTTCAAGGATCACCCCCAAAAATTCACTTCTGCTAGGTTGGCCACACAGCTCAATGCTCCACTACCTCCCAAAACAACACTGGGACCAAGTGTTCAAGCACATGAGCCTGTGAGGGATGTTTCACATGAAAACAATCGTACAGGGGGCTAGAGAGTTGGCTCTGTAGATAAGAGTACTCCCTGCTCTTACAGAGGTCCCAAATTCAGTTCCCAGAACTCCATATAAGGCAGATCACAAATGCCTATAATTCTGCTCTTCTTTGAGGCCCTCTTCTGGCCCTCATGGCATCTACATGTACATGGCATACGCATACAGACATAAATTTTAAAATACATCTTTAAAAATCCATAACACAGCTAATTACAAGACTGAGACAGGAGAATTATTTATTGAAACCCAAGGAGTTCAGGGACAGTCTGGGCAATGCACAGGATTCTGTCTCTCTGTAGAGTCTTTGTCTCTAAATAGAATAAATTTGAAAGTACTTTTCCTCTTCTTTACCCATTCCTACTTTACCATATCATCTTTTACTATTCTATAATTTACTTGGTGTTTTATAATCTGGTCCCCTCCCCCATTAGAATGTATACACTATGAGGGTTTTAATTGGTTGTATTCATTCATGCATTCAGCACATACTGAACAGAGTTCTTGAAAGAAGAAATACAAATGATAGTAAATAGCTTGAAAGGTGTTCAACATCATTAGCCAGCCATCAGAGAAACGCAAATTAAAACTACTTTGAGATTCTATCTCACCCTTGTCAGAATGACAACAGATGCAGGCAAAGATGTGGGGAAAGAAACCTTATTCACTGTTGATGGAGTGCAAATTGGTACAGTCACTATGGAAATCGGTGTGGAGGTTTCTCATGCACTTAGAAATAGAATTTCCATGTGACCCAGCTATACCACTCAAAGGACTCCATAGTCTTTGACAGAGACAACTGCACACTCATTTTCACTGCTGCTCTAATCACAGTAACTCAGAAATGGAACCAGCCTAGATGTTCATCAACTGATGAACATATAATGAAAATGTGGTACATATACACAATGGAATTTTATTAAGCTGTAAAGAAAAATGAAACTATGAAATGCACAGGAAAATGGATGGAAGTGGAAAGTATATTAAGAGAGGGGAGTACCAGGTATAGTTTAAAGGAGGATGGGATGAGGAGGTGGGAAAAGGTGCAAGTGGAGGCAGTTCATCATCATAAGGATGCTTGAAAAAGCCATATAGAAACCTACTACGTTATAAACCAAAAACTACAATTTAAAAAAAGAGGTTGAATGGAAATACCCTGCATGAATGGATAATACTTTCAGGAGCCAAAGATTTTTAAATGAAAATCCCAGTGCTGGGTGCAGGGTACCTCCCAATGAGTTGTTGGCCATGAATGTCCCAAATGACCCCCCCCCCAAACAACACAGGCTATTGCCATTGCTCTTAGCTGTCCACCAGAGCTAGATGACAAGATAGCATTGCTGAAGACACCACACACTTTGGATACAAGACACAGAAAAATCAACCTGGTACTGAGCTGAAAGATCCCTCCCTGTTGATAGTATTCATGGTGCCAATGGTGCTGTGCAGACTGTTAGGAGAGAAATATCATCAGTGGTTTTAACCAGATGTGAACCATATCTGCTACAAATGAGTTGTTGGCCATGAATGTCCCAAATGACCCCCCCCCAAACAACACAGGCTATTGCCATTGCTCTTAGCTGTCCACCAGAGCTAGATGACAAGATAGCATTGCTGAAGACACCACACACTTTGGATACAAGACACAGAAAAATCAACCTGGTACTGAGCTGAAAGATCCCTCCCTGTTGATAGTATTCATGGTGCCAATGGTGCTGTGCAGACTGTTAGGAGAGAAATATCATCAGTGGTTTTAACCAGATGTGAACCATATCTGCTACAACACTTACTTGACAGGCAAGATATGCCCACTGGTGCAATAGTATCATGATTATGATGGGGTGGGGTGACCAAACACTTTCTGATTGGATTTGAGGCCTGCTCCACTAGAGAGAATCCATAGCTGGTACTGTAAACCTGATCAAAACCTCATAGGTGAGGAACTTATTGGTCTTTGAGTAGGGGTGGGAGAATCTACTACTATTGTTTTGCTAAATGGACAAACAGCCAAACTGCCTTCTAAATATTCACATTTATACCTACAGTCTAGTGCTGCTCTCACTTTGAGTAGAAAAGCTTCTTTCTACAATGGGCAGCACTTAATGCTGAGACTCACAGTGGTCAAAGTGCTGAGAATAAGTGACTGTTGAGTTCTCAGAGTTAAACAGGACATCTATACCACCCTTTCCAATGCCAGGGAAACATTGCATAAGAGAGGAACATAAGAGCTAGGGGAAGTGGGGGAGTACTGTAAAACTCTGATTCTGGGTACGACATGGCTGTTGCACTCATGAACACACAGCAGCTGTGATTACCTGCACAAGACCTGCACAAGATGGGGCCTGTCAATATTCCATTATGGATGGAGGAAGGGATCATGAGCTCCCTGAGGAGCTCTTGACAGTTAATGGTTGCTGGAGGAGGGGTGTCACTTTCTTCAGTGGTGTAGTCACTGGTATGTGGACTATGCTCTGGCAAATAGCACTCCACCCATACTCATAAACAGCCATAATTAAGCTCAGAGGATTAACAAATATTTAAAAGTAGGAGGAGAGCTACTTAGAAAATTAGGAGAGAGCCCGGAGCCAGAGGGTGATAAAAATAGGGCAATGGGGGTGAGAAGGAACACAAAGTATTCTATACATGGATAAAAAAAAATTTTTAATGATGTTAAGTGTCGGACGTGGTGGCCCGACACCTTTAATTTCAGCACCCAGGAGGCAGAGGCAAAAGGATCTCTGCGAGACTGGGGCCATCCTCTGAGTGAGTTCTAGGCCAGCTCGGTCTACAAGGAGACCCTGTCTCAAAAATCAAAAATTGTTAGTTAACCAATGTATTTTCAGTAACAACAAGATTAAATAATATAAACAAAGTTATTAATCAAAAATAAATAATCTCTCAACAAATAATTGTCAAATGAATGAGACGAAGGGATTGAAAAGCAGGATCAGCAGTGAAAGAGGGTTCCTCACTATAGAGAGGCTCTACTCAAAGATCCTGATGCAGAGGTAAGCGTTAGCATTAGAGGGAACCCAGAAAGGCCAATATATCTGGAGTATAGAGAACAGGACAAAAGGAAGCAGCCAGAGATGGGGGTGCAAGGAAGAAGTGATCTGTTGTAAGGAAGTGGAAACTGCCAGGTGTGGTGGCGCACACCTTTAATCCCAGCACTTGGGAGGCAGACGCAGGTAGACCTTTGTGAGTTCGAGCCCAGCGTGGTCTACATAGCGAGGTCCAGGCCAGCTGGGGCTATAAGGAGACCCTGTCTCAAAAAGACCAAAAAA
>NW_008330319.1:569956-575840 GCF_000622305.1 Nannospalax galili
GAGCATCAACAGTCGGAAATAGGGAGTTGACAATTCAGACATCAAGTTGGACATGGCCCACTGTGTCATCCCTCACTCTTGGCAAAGAAGACAGCAACTTTCTCCTCATGGAAAAAATGGCCAGCTTCAGCAGAAAGCAGGGACTGTAGAGTTCTCAGACTGGAGGAATGCTTGCTCTACGTTTTTAAGATGGCCATTTAACACGCTGGAGGCAGAAAAGTTCGACAGATGTGGGTGATTTATGAGCAGCTGTATATTAATGCATGAGAAACTAAAGTGCAAGAATTTGGTAGAGTTTCCGGACTCTACTTTGTTCAAGCATTATACTGTGTAAGTGGCATCCTAGATGACTACTGCTCAGTGAGAGATGATTGATGTTGGGGCAGATGGCCAGCATTAATGGAGGAAAATGAATGTTGTGGGGTCAGAAACACCAAACAGATAGGACCCACCAAAAGACTACCTACATACCACAAGGCACCTTTTCCTCTTACAGGAGAGGACGAGTATTCCTTAGTCTGCAGGTGTTCGCTGAGTTCAGAAGAGAGAAGTTTACATATTTTAATTAAAACAGATCTTTGTCAAACTGTTTCAACTTGATGCTTATTTAATTCAGGTACCCAGGTTATGCCTACCATGTGGCAGAGTCATGAAGTCGCGTGGCAGCATATTACACAAGGTGCTCTGGGCTTGCTCTGTCAAACAAATTAAATGCCTGCACTTCACACACTTTACAAGGCCAAATTAAACACTTGTCAAAAGGGAGATGGCTTTTGCTCTGCACTGCCTGCAGCCTCCTTGACACTGGCTAGGTTGCTCACAAATCCCAGGCTCTCTTGACTGAATTACATGAAGATGGTACTTATATCCTAAGTGGTCATTTCCAAGATTTAGGTCTCCACACAAGGATGCTTCTTGATCTGTCTATTCTGGAATTCTACTCAGTGAGTGGAAGATGTTCATCCCCCACAGATGGTTCATTTTGCAAACAAACATTGTTATACGTGTCACTTATCCTCCTTGCTCATAAGCAGTTTATGTAGTAAATTAAATGTGAAAGCAATTCCAGAAGTTCCCCTCAGACTATTCACAAATTGAGCTGATAACTTACACT
Organism: Nannospalax galili; assembly: GCF_000622305.1. Lineage (NCBI taxonomy): Eukaryota > Metazoa > Chordata > Mammalia > Rodentia > Spalacidae > Nannospalax > Nannospalax galili. The sequence continues at coordinate 571,071 of NW_008330319.1, forward strand.
GTGACTCCATTAGCTGATCAGGTCACTGATCATTCTTTGGTTGCTGGAAACTAAAACTCCCTAGCTCCTTATTTAGATTGACACCCAGATAGACCTTGATATAAGCATGCCAGGCTGTGGTCTTACCAGCCAGCTCTTGACCGAGTTGTGTGTGTCTGTGTATGACTCTGTGTGTGTGTGTGTGTGTGTGTGTGTGAGAGAGAGAGAGAGAGAGAGAGAGAGAGAGAGAGAGAGAGAGAGGGAGAGAGGGAGGGAGAGGGAGAGAGAGAGAGAGAGATGTGAATGTGGCCACAGATGTGCATAGAGCTCAGAGGACAAGTTTTAGGAGTTGGTTCTCTCCATTCACCTTATTAAGGTGGGGTCTCTCTTGTTTCTGCCAAGTTGAGTACTCTAGGCTAGCTGGCCCACCAATTTCCAGGCAGTTCTCTTGTCTCTGCCTCCCATTTCAAAGTAGGAGTGCTGGCATTACAGATACACATCACCACATGTAGCATTTTTATTTTTCTGGAGAACAAACTCAGGTTGTCAGGCTTTTGAAGCAAGTGCTTTTATCCACTGAGCCATCTCCCAGCTTCCCTGGGTAATGTTTTGATAAAACAGTATTCTGCCCTGAGTTATGTCCTTACAGCTACCAAGACTGTATTCATTCTAAAATCTAATATTGAAAAGGCCAAAGGACATTATGAGCTTTAAGTAATTTTGGTCCCTCACCACCACTTTTGGGACTACTAAATTCTGTCCCCACTCTGGTCCCCCATCAAGGATGACCCATAAACCTTCACAGAAGATGAACTTTGCTATATAGAAATGATGGCTAATTCTCTTTTTATTGTCATTTAGAAACAAAGACATCAAGTTTCCAGTATTCATTTCACATCTTCACTCTATTATCTGAGTTAAGTGAGACATTATATTATAAAGATGGATAACTCAGTGTTTGAACGCAAAGGTTCAAATCTAGCAGTGGATGAGAGTGACTGGTGATTCCAGGCAAGGCTAACAAATATCAGCACTTGAAATGAGACAGCATCAACAGCTGCAGTACAAGAAACAAGTCCAAGACCATCAAGGGAGACTGCAACCAGAGTGTGGTGGGAGATGGAGCCCAAGTCGACTAATTTCAATGGCTAGTCTTCTATGGGGTTTACTAGACAAAGCACTATTCTAAGCTTGTTCCATGCATTCAGTCATTTAATCCTGAAGTGATTCAGTCACATCTTCTCAATGCGGGAGGATTGGTCTTAATTGTGTGTGGGACCATTCCGTGAGCAGGAGATCCTGGTCTGTATAAAATGGAGGGCAAGAAGAGCACTAGCATACATACATTCTTCGTACTCTGTGATTACGGAGGTGAGCAGCTCTCTCAAGTTTCTGCTGCTGTGACTCATTATGGTGGAAGGTAATCTGGAACTGTGAGCTAAAATAAACCTTTCTCCTCTAAGAAGCTTTCCTTGGAGTATTTTGTCACAACAACTAGCAAGAAAACTACAACAGGCTGTGAGGACACAGTAAGATCTAGACTGGCTACAGCCAAGAAGAGCCCTCACCAAAACCTGATGGTCTCAACTATCAGTCCCTAAAGTAGAGAAAAAGCAAGTTCCTACTATCAAATTGACTGTATTACTTACTTTCCTGTTACTGCGATAAAATACCGTAACTATGGCAACTTACAGACGGAAGAGTTTATTTGGGTATATGGTTCCAGAGGGCGAGTCCATAATGGTGGGGGAGGCATGGCAGCAGGCAGGCATGATGAGAGGAGCCAAAGATGAAAGAGAGCTCTCATCTTCAACTGCAAACATGAAGCAGAGTGAACCAGTGTAGGGATGACTTACAATATGGACAGAATCTAGACTAATGGCTTTTACTTAACCTTGCACAAAAAGCTACTGCTTATAATATAAACAAGCTCACTGAGCCATGTGCTCCTCTTGTGACCTGTACACCTGACCTGAATCCCTCAGGACCCCACTTGGACCTCTACCCAAGATCATGAATGAATGTGGGGTGTTTGTTTAACATATCAAAACATATCAAAGTTCTGAAAATGGTATGCCATTCTCATTGAAAAGTGGTGTGCTATTCTCATTGAAAACAGCAAGAATAATTGAAAAGTCTGCTTAATACTGTGTGTATGAGGTATTTTAGATCTAGGGATAAAAGGACAAGATTCTCTGGTAGATAAGGGTGGATCCCAGCTTCTACTTCCCAAATTGCTGCTGCAAATACTGCTTCAATAAAAGTATGAGTGAAGGCCAGCTGGAGAGCACAGTTCCATGAGACATCTGAACGAACAAGAGGTTCTAAGTTCAGGTTCACTCTTGCCATTAAAACTAAAAGATAAAAGTCAGAAATTTTTTTTTATTCAGGTATAACTGTAATTTTGCTTAGCACTGTCACAAACCAGATGGGATGAGGCTATAAACTCTCAAAATCCACCCCCAGTAACATACTTCCTCCAGCAAGGCCACATCTCCTAAATTGCCCCGCAACAAGCAGGAACCACGTGTGAGCCTATGGGGGACGCTTCTCATTCAAACCACCATATTTAATTTACCCTGTGCTATTTTGTGACAGGCCCTATGTAGACTAGGGCAATGCTCACCCATATATCTTCTAGAACAGGGAGGACAGAAGTCCCTACTTCAGCCCAAAGGTAAGGACAGCTAGAATTGGTCTTGCTTTCCTCAAGATTGGAAATCACTATGCCTGGTAGGTACAGGGGTCACCATAATGAAAGCTTTCTAAAATGAATGTGACTCAATCAGAACAATCCTTCATGGACATTTTCAGAGGCCTGCCTCCTATAAGTCAAGATGATAATACCATCACACAGTCCTGTCCTTGAAGTTGCCTCAGAAGAAAGAGATCACATCCCTTCTCTTCTTATAGGGCCACCAATTTCATCATACTAGGTCCCTACCCTATAGCTCCTTGAACTTAATCTCCTAAAAGCCCTACTTCCAAATCAGTCATATTTGGTCGGGGAGGGCACACATCTCTATCCAAAGCAGGCATTCAGATGTAATAGGCATCCAGGAGTCCCCAGTACTAGCAGTAACAACAGATTCTTGCCACACTCATTAAAGTCCTTCATGTGTTCCAGACATAAAGCTGTACACTTCCAGTACATCATTGTATTAAATCACTACTCCATAAGACCAGTATCAACAAACCCACTTTTACATGATGTATTAGTTACCTTTTCTCTCAGCTGAAATGAAAACACCTGACAGAAGTAACTTAGAGGGTGAAGCATGTATTTAGCTCATGGTTTCAGAAGTATTTCAGTCCATCACAGTGGAGAAGGCGACTGTTTTATCATGGTTGGTAGAAACATGAGGCAGTGTCTTCTTCACAGGAGGCTGACCAGAAAGCTGGGAATGCTAGACCAGAGACAGGGGCGTTATAACTCACTCCTAGTGACCTTGTCCTCCAGACAAGCCCAGCTATCTAAAGGCCGTAGCCTTCAAAATAGTGCTACAAGCTGTTGACCAAGTATTCAAAGCATGAGCCTTTGGGGACATTTGAGATTCAAACCATAATACATGGGGGGAGAGGAAAAACAAGGGCCAGAAACCTAAAGGGATTCAGAGTTAATTAGTAGCAGAACCAGGACTGGATCATAGTAAGCTCTAGATCTTAATCCCTGTATACCTTGTATAGAAATAACACTTTGGATCATGGGTCCCTGAATGTCTAAATAAAGCTATGAACACTTGTCCTAGAAAAATACATTCAAACACACAATGTTACATATCATTTTAGGAGGCCTACTGGTCATCTAAAAGACAATGTAGTAGGGGAAGCATAGGATAAACAAGCTCCCCCCACCCCCCAAAAAATAATCACTATCTCAAGTGGCAGTATGATAGCACAGTTTTTGCACAAGTTTTTAAGCTAAGTAAAAACTACAAAGCAAACTATATGCTGAAAGATAATAGGTGTTACTGAGGATGTGGAAAAAACAGAACATTTACAGCCTGTTGGTAGGAATGTGAATTAGTGCAGGCTTTAGAGAAATAGTATGGATTTTCCTCAGAAATAATCCAGCAATCCCACTATTGGTTTTACAGCCAAAGGAAATGAGATCAGTGTATCAAAGAGCTATCTACACCTTGTTGCAGCATTGCTAACAATATCTGAGAAAGAGAATCAGCCATAGTGCTCACTCACTAATGAGTAGCTAAAGAAAGCAACTATATACACACAATAGAGGAAATTCCGTCATTTGCAACAGCATGGATGAACCTGGAGGATGTTACATGAAGCTAGCTCTTGCCAGGTACAGAACCCCAAACGCTGCATGATCTTTCTCATATGTGGAATTGTTTAAAAGTCAAACTCAGAAACAGAGAACAGAACAGTGGCTACTAGGGGCAGGTGTTGGGGATTAGGGAAATGCCAGCCAAAGGGCATAGAATTTCAGTTAGACAAGAGGAATAAATTCAAAAGATTACTATACATGATCATTGCTAAAGTTAGCTATAGTCATCTTAAAACTGCTAATAGTGTTCCCACCACAAAAACTCATGTGAGATAATGCAAACAGAAATTTATCTTGATTTAGTTATTCTATAGTATGTACATAGTTCAAAACCATAAATAATATATACAATTTTCTATGGTCAATTTTTTAAATATTTTTACTGAATTTTTGACAGTTTCATTTTTTTATTTATTTTTTATTTTTTAGAAGAAGCATTTCATTACAGCTTTAACATACTCAATAACAATTTCCAGAGCAAAAATAGAGCTCTTTCAAAAGTG
>NW_008330319.1:576078-623587 GCF_000622305.1 Nannospalax galili
CAAAAGTGGCTATAAAATTTTTAGGTTCACTGTTGAATTAATACAGTTACACAATATTGAACTCAGTATATATTTTTATCATATTCAGAACCCCTCCTCTATCTGCTCCCCTCTTACTACTCCCTGATCCCATTTCATACCTATTCAGTCTAATTTGTGTCCCCAAGTGTCTGGTATGGATCCATCCCCTGGAGCCTGGTCAACCTACCCAGAATCCTGCCCTTAAAGAACACAGACTCTGCCTCTGCATCAGCTATCAGTTGCGGATGGTTTCTCAGATGGGGTTGGGGCTTCTTACTTACCCACCCTTCAGCCCATGCTGGGAATTTGCCTGGCTTGAGCTTATACAGGTTTTGTGCACGCTATCACCATTACTGTGAGTTCTTATGAGTAACTGCCTTACTTTCTGGAAAATACTGTTCCTTTGTAGACATCCACCACTTCTGGCTCCTACAATCTTTCTGCTCCCTCTTCCACAATGATCCTGAGCCTTGAGAGGTAAGGTTTTGATATAGGTGTCCCATTCTAGGCTAAGCACTCTGCAGTCTCTTATTCTCTGCATAAGTTGTGGGTCTCTCTTTTAAGTGCCATCTGATGCAATTTTAAGGAAAAATGGAAGGAAAATGTCTATGGTGCATGGGTTGCATTGGGCTAAGCTCCTAGGAGAACCGTCTTGCTCACTGGGGCAAGGAGGCCATGTCAGACTCAGTTTCTGACTTTCTGGAAACAAGTTTGATAGTGAAAGAAGAAAACTGGCTTGTGACAAGGTATCAAATTGGAGCATGCTCAGGACATCTAACAGAACATTCTGGAAGTCAGCTGTATCCAGTTGTCAGGCAGTCAGAAAAAGACTGAAGCTCAGATTCAGTAACCATACATCGCACAGCTATAGCATTTATACAATAGCAAGAGAGACCTTTTCAAAATGTAAATCAAAGTATATCCTCCTTGCCTTAAAAACCTACTAATGGATTCCCATCTCAGAAAAATCCAGTGTTTCCCTGACCTTCAAAGCTGTGCATGATCTGGGTAGTTAAACTATCTTGTCTGATTTCCCTGCCCCCCTCATTTAGACTAGTCCAGTCATGGTGCCCTATATCTTCCTTGTGGCTTTTTGTGGCCTGAAACTAGACAACTAGCTCCTGGTGAGAGCCCTGACCCTGGGGCACAGCAATATATTTCTTCACACTCAGATCTGAGCTTCACATGGAGGTGCCCAGTCTCCAAGTACCACCATAACACTATTTAGTTATTGGCACAGCCTCTTTCACCATCTGACATGGCCCTGGGTTTATCAACTGCCTTATTTTACACGTATGTCCCTCCCTCAGGGATAAAGTCCGATAAGAAGGAACCTAAATGATTTTAATCATCATTGTACCAAATAGCCTCAAAAAGTGTGTCTAGTAGCTGTTCTAAAAAGTCATTCTAAGAGCTGTAAAGTCAGTTTACAGTAGAAAGTTTAGTGGAAAGAATTGAATTAGGGCCAGTGGGTTTCTTGGTCCCTCTTCAGAGTTATTAATTAAAGTCAAATTAAAAAATATGGTTCATGTAGTAAATTTTTTATAAACACTCTAGGTGGGTAAAGATTCTGTCTGATTCGGGCGACCTCAGAATATACTTTTTCTTAATGGATTTTTTTAAACTGAGTTCTAGATCCATTTTATTGTATAATATTGTCATAGGGGTACAAGATTGCTATGGCTAGTGAAGTTCTTAGGCTAGCCTCAGACTTACATGAACACAGGGACCAGGAGTTGTCCTTCCATGCAAATCTTTCCTGGCATGGGCCTGCAACGTGGGCATTCAGGGAGGAAAGAGTCCCTGTTCCCCAAGGCAGCATCTGCATTTCTGACTCTTCAGCCATTCTTAGGGCCTGGAAACCTGGCTATATTTCCGTTTGTTCAAACTACCTACCTACTATGTTAATGAGTATTACTCTAAAAATCCCTATGGCTATATCTCAGGTTCCTTTTTTTAAAAAAAAAAATATTGCTATAGTTCAGGGTCAGACATTCAGGAATTTTTTTTCTCAGCTCACTAAAAGTATGAAGAAAATTGCAGAAAAAATTATCTGTATAATCTCACCAAGACCAATATGAAATCTCAAAAGGCCAGCATATCTATCTGCGATGGAGAGAATCATAATGACTAACATGCACTGAACTTGGACTGAGGCCAAGCACCATCACACATCATCTTATTTAATAGTCACTAGTCCTTAAGAAGAGTTCATGATCCTCCTGTTAGAGACAAAACTTGCCAGGAATCAGTGGTAGAGTGCTTGCCTTGCATGCTGGAGGTCCTGGATTTGATCTTCAGTATCACACAAAAAGGGGCAAAGCATTAATAACTCTCTCAAAAGTTATGTAATTTAAACTTTTCAAACTTGGTTTTAAAGCTAGACAGCTGACTGACCCCAAAGCCATCCATCAACGTACCACCAACTACATGATATAAAAGCTCATATTCTCAGTTGCCATACCAACTGGTCCTCTCTAGTTCTTCTTTGGCTGCTTCGTGTGCATCATCCATTCTCTTTGGACTAATGTCTTCCCCTTTTGGATGTAACGCCATTGATCCTACCACACAGTCCATTAGCATTTTCAGTTTCACCACTTAAAGATTATTTTGCATACATCGATGTGCATTAACTTAGTAACTTAAGCCTTTGGGTTTGGGGAGGTTTCTTGTTGATACCTATGACTTCTTATGAAGATCAACTAATACTTGAAATACTTTCCCAGTCTCCTGATATAACGCTAGACATTTGTGCTTGTGCCATTGTTTTATTAATAGAAATAGAATTTTGCACATACCCCCATAGAATATCCTCTCGTGGTTTAGAACCAATGTTCTACCTGGCCAAGATTATTTTAAGTCCTGACAAATCATCTACAGTGTTAGCTATTCCACACACCTCTCCCTCATCTGTAGATGTTATTAAATGAAACGTTCTTATGCAAGTAATTGATAGAAATATTAAACTGCACAAAATGAAGTGCAGATAGCATAGCAGGAGGATTTTTTATAAATACGGTAGTAGACCAAGCATTAGAATGAGATGTCAGTCAATAGAACTGGCCCCAGATGCACTACCGAAGAGACTTACCTGCCCTTCTCTAGATATCCTCCATGATGCCACACACGGGCAATATATGGGTGTCTGCATCACCGCTTCTCATGTGTTTTTTCAGAAACATCCTTACCATCTACAATTCATTATCTTATAATCAACAAACATTGTGGTAAGTATTCTGTAAAAAACACCGTGGAAGCCGGGTGTGGTGGCGCACGTCTTTAATCCCAGCACTCGGGAGGCAGAGGCAGGTGGCTCTCTGTGAGTTCAAGACCACCCTAGTCTACATAGTGAGTTCCAGGAAAGCTGGGGCTACAGAGAAACCCTGTCTCAAAAAGACAAAAAAAAAAACAAAAAAAAGCTACGGTGCATACGTGCTAGGGTTGCAGAACTGGAACAATTAAATCATGGCATGATAGGTGCTATTTGTGGAAAGACAATGCAAAACATGAAAAAGACATAACGATGCTAGACAAGAAATTAAGAGCAGCTTCATGGAGGAGGCATCAGAGTTTAACATGAGTGGCAAAAGTGAATTGGTCAGATAAGGGGTTGAAGGAGGAGAGGTCATCATGACCTAAGGCCACAAAGAACTCTGAAGCTGTGTTAGAAGACTGAATTTTACATTTTAAAATAGGTACATGTGTAATTAAGTACCATGTCTTTAAAGTCTTCTCCATCCACATAGACTTTCATAATCCCTTCTGCCTTGAGAAACCTTCACTTGTTTTTCCATCTCAGTTAGGCTATGCCTCCTTAATGGATATATGTATTTTACATACTCCAATTTCAAAGGACATCAAGAACAGGGAAAATGTCTGACAATCCTCACTGTACCTCGCATAATTCTAGGAAAATTCTTAATGAATCAAATAGGGGCAACAGCAATGGATGGTGAACAATCACAGAGAGAGATCAGCACAGAGGGTGATAACTAGGAAAAACGGCACACACACACACACACACACACACACACACGGGGCTGGAAGCCTGTATGCAAGCTCTACTGTAGCAAGGTCACATGTATGCTGTGTCTCTTTGCTCCAGGTGACTAGAAAAGTTCTGATTTCTCTTTCAGCAAAATAAACAATATGCTATCTCTTCTCAACTCTAAATCAGTACTTCCATTTGTATATTCAATCCCAGGGACAGGTTATGACTTTAGAGTTCTTTGGCTCCATCACCTGTAGGGTGGTGTTGATTTCATGTAGAATCTATTTATGTTAAGGTAATGTAAGCATTGGAGAATATGTACAGCTGAGTCCATACACAAATTGGTCTAGTTATTTTACTTTGTATAACCAGTCAGAGAATATAAAAGAGGAATAGAAATTTTATGGGGGAGTGTATGGAAAAGGGATGGAAAGTTTATTGGAAGTTCCATGACTAGTCAATCGAGTTGCTTAAGATTGGCTGGCTGGGTTCTATGAGTGTGTTACAATCTACTAGTGATGTCTGGTCACAGGTGGAAGCTATGGTGATTGGAAGGCACAAGGGCCTATCAGCTATTGCTGATAGCCATTGCCTTTAAGGCGTGTTTCTGAAAGTTTGGGGGACACAGTCTAAATGTTTGTCACCTTTATCTTATGAACTGTGTGCATAAAACGTTTGTAAATAAAGGCTATTACTGAGGAAAATGTATAAGATAAATGAACAAAAATGCACGCTTCAACAAGTCATCCAAGTAAGCATGCATGCCAGATATCACCACCCAAGTCAAGGAATAAAAAAGGATGGCATGTGGGAAATGGCTCCTGTTGTTGCTTTCTACCTGGTACCCTTCATAGATACAAATTCTTTGCTTCCTTTATAGCTTATCTCCTAAGTACTGCTAAGCATTGCAGTGTGTTTTCAGTTGTTCTTTTTCCCTTTCTCTTTCTGGTGCTTTATAAGTGGTTACATACTATACCTCCTTTCATATTTGACTTTTTATTTACTTTTATTTTATGTGTGTTTTGCATGCAAGTATATAAGTTGCACCCATGTCATGCAATGCCTGTAGAGGTCAGAAGAGGACATTGGATCCCCTGGAACGGAAGGTATGGACAGTTGTTAACCACCACATGGGTGCTGGCAACCGAACCCAGATCCTTTGCCAGAGCACCCAGTGCTCTTAACTGCTGAACCATCACTCTAGCCCTTGACTTCTTTTGATTAATATCATATTTTTAAGATTGGTTAATTATCTTGCAAATAGTTCTAGCTTGTTTTTTACACTATTGTATAGTGTTACAAAGTGTGAATACTTAACCATTTTAGCCCTTTCATTTTGTGACGGTTATTTGTGTTGTTGCCAAATTTTGACTACTTTGAGTAAGTTATGAATTTCTTTTCTTTGTTGTTGTTATTTCTTTTTTTGAGATAGGGTCTTACTCTGTAACCCAAGGTGACCAGGAACATATGATCCTTCTACCTCAGCCTCTGAGTGCTGGGATTATAGGCATGGGGTCCCACACCCAGCTTCATGCTATAAATATTTTTGAGCCCTTTCTTAAAGCATACCCTTCTGCTGGCACTTGTATAGCCATAGAGAGTAATTCCTGGGCTATAAGATACTCTTATTTCCAACATTAATACAGAGTAGAAAGTGTTTTCCATAGTAATTGCATTAGTTTCACATTCATTACAAGTGTGAGAACATAAACTACTGAATGTGCATTCTCACTGAGTTGATTTTGTCAGTTCGTCCTAACCATCTTGCTGCATATGAGTTATTCTATTGTTGTTTAAATTTTATTTAACATAATGGATATATTTGGTTTACAATTTTGATGATTTGAATATTCTCTTTGAGGTGCCTGTCCAAGTCTCTGGCTCATCAAGCAGATTCACCATCTTTTAATCATTTTTCACTATTCTGGCCAGAAGCCTTTATCTGTCGTATCTTTCATAAATATTTTCCATTGGTAGCTTCTGTCACACCTTCCTAATGGTGTCTTCAGAGGAAAAGAAGTTCTTGTATTTATGTGATTCATTGCATCAAGATTTATCTTTAGAGTTTGCATTTTCTTTTGCCTTCTTCTCAGAAAATTTTCCTAAATCAAGTTTGTGAAGACATTAACCTGGTTTCTTCTAGAAGTGTCATTATTTTCTCTTTTACTTTCAGATCTGCAGTTGCTTGGGCTGAATGAAATAATGAATGAAGAAATTTGTTTATTTGGGGTCTGAGACAACAACTTATGTCAATACATTTTGTTTTTTCTTACTGATGGCCAGCTGGCCCAGTTTGGAAAAGAATTGCTAGGAAGTATGATCTTTGACTTGACCAAGTGTCTCTATATCATGGCTCTCCTGGGATCTTTGCTTTTTTTTTTTTTTAAGGTGACTATTGCATTGATTTTTTACCATCTAAATCTAGCAGATCAAATCCTCCTGCTGTTCTTCATCAAGTATCCTAGGTATTTATGGTCATTTGTGTGCATATATGCTTTTATGGCACACACCTTAAGTCCCAACATTTGGGAGGCAGACAGGTGGATCTCTGTGAGACCCAGGTCAAATGGTCTACGTGGTGAGTTCCAGGCCAGCAGGGCTACAGGGAGACTTTGTCTCAAAAAAAAATGTATTTAGAATAATCTTTTCCAAATCTTTAAAAAAAATACTTGGGAGTTCATGGGGGAATACACTAAATCTACAGATTATTCTTAAGAGAAATAACATTTATGCTATAGTATTATATGACTACAAACATGATTTATGTCTCTTATTTAGGCATTATTCATGCACACATTTTTCTAAGGGTTATTCGGTGGCTCATAGTTTTTATTTTGTAAAAATGTTTTTTCAGGTTTTCATTTTATGCTGACTGAAGCTCAGATACAGAGATGCAATGTTTTGGGATATGGATTATGTTGCCAGTAAACTACTAAACTTGCCTGTTAATTCAAATAATTCCTATGTATTTTAGATTTTCTAACTACTGATCTGATCATATCATATTTAAAAAATGAGAGTTAAGTTTTTCTTCTGCAAAACTCATATATTTTATTGCTGTTAATATCTTGTTTCACTAGTTAGGTGCACTACACTAGGCAGGGTCAGTTCCCTAGGCAAGGTCAGTTCCCTAGCCAGGGTCAGTCCCCTAGCCAGGGTCAGTCCCCTAGCCAGGGTCAGTCCCCTAGCCAGGGTCAGTGCAATAGTTAGGATCAATACGTTAACTAGGATCAGTGCTCTAGCTAAGACCAGTACACAAGTAGTAGCAGTATACCAGTTAGAATTAGGACACTAGCTAGTACTAGTACATTAGTTAGGATGAACTATACTAGATGGTCTCAGCCTAGTAGTTAGTGTCAAGACATGAGCGAGGATCCGTAAGAAGGGAATAAAACAGTGATAGTGGAGATCGTTGTGCTCTTCCAAATCTCACAGTTTTAATATGTTAATATTATATATTATATTTGCTACATTGTTTTCTGTAGCTGCTACTTTTTTAAAATTAATGTAGCTCTTTTAATTTGCTAGAATTTTAAATCAGATATGGATATTAAATTTTATCTGTTTTCATACATAGATTTAGGCAATTATGTTTTACCTTCTTTATTTGGCTAATGAAGTATTTTGGTGGAGTTTTCAATGCCAAATCAACCTTGAATTTCTGTAATAAATCCATATGATTATGGTTTATTATCCTTTTTTATATTATTACTCGTTTCTTTGCTAATATTTCATTTAGAGTTATTTAGAGCTTTTACATCCATGTTTGAAAGAGAGATAGGTATAGAATGCTTTTAAGGTGTCTTCATGAAGTTTGGAATTCAGGTTATACATTTGCTGTACCATAATATTGCATAATCTGGTCTCATAACTCAGAGTAATGTGTTCTCTGAAAGAATTTTATATGTTCTCTGGAAGAATTTTCAGAAGATTGGCATTAGTTATTCTTTAAATGATAGGTAGAATTTGCTGGAAAAGTTATTTAAATAGAGTCCTTCTAGTTTAAAGTTTTAATTATGAATTCATTTTCTCTAATAATTATCAAGCTACTTATTATATTTTCCCTTTTCTGTTTTCATCACTTAATAAATCTTGTTACTCAGATGATTTATCTATTTCATATACATTTTCAAAGATATTTGCCTAGTTATTACTTTTTTAAAAATACCGTCTTTGTAATCATGTTCTTAACTTTGTGATATTGGCTATTGTGTTTTCTGTTTAACTTATTTTTCTTTTTGTCCTATCTTTGATTGCATGGGGGCATTCTCAACTTTATTAGCCTTGTCAAGTAAACTTCTATAATTTTTGTCTACTCTACTTTGTTTTCTTTTAATTGGTTTCTATTATTATTTTGCTATTTCTTACCTTCCAATTTATTTTATTTTAATTAATAGCCGTTTCTCTGAACGGCTGAAAAGAACACTGATTTTTCAGCCTTCATTATTCTCTAATGTATAGATTATACACACACACACACATATATATACTTCTACTCTGAATATGAAAGAAGCTACAGATTTAATTAAGTGTAGCTTTAGCTATATTATATTACATTTGTTTTATTATTTGTCAGTATAAGTTATTTTCTAATTCCATTTGTTGTTTCTTCCTTGAACTATGGGACTAGAGAAGTATATTTATTATTAATTTCAAAATGAGTGACCAGAAATGGTCGCTCATGCCTGTATTCCCAGCACTCAGGAGGCAGATGCAGGTGGATCTCTGTGAGTTTGAGGCCAGCTTGATCTACATAGAGAGTTGTACAGTGAGACCTTGTCTCAAACTCTAACAAACAAAACAGTGGAAGGGGATGGATTTTTCCATTATTTTATTGATATTAACTTCTAATTTAATTGCCTGGAGGGAAATTTTCTAAACGGTTTTGTAAATTTTGTGACTTTGCTCTATGTTTGAGAAAAATGGGCATTTTGCCATTATAAGGTGATTTATTTTACATGTCTATTAATTCAAATGCTATCATAATATTGCTCAAAACTGCATATTCTGATTTGCGATCTTTAGGTTCTACTAGATACTAAAAGTGATTATTAAAATTTCTCATTATGATTATGAATTAGTCTATTTCCCTTCTCAGATGTGCCAATCCTTGCTTTATATTTTTTCTGTTATTGAATACATGCAAGTTCCTATGACCGATCTTTTTTCAATACAAAGTATTTTCTTCATATTTAATAATGCTTTAGAATGTGTGTAGCTATAATGATGTTTTGGATGGTATTTATATATTTTTTCATTCTTTTTAACTATGCTTTGGCTATATCTCTTATGCACAGTCAGATTTATTCATTTAAATTTTGTCTTATAATTTCTATACCAGAGTCCACATGGGTGCGCTTCCCCATGCTAGTCTTGCCACTTCTCTTTCCTGTCATCTTCTGGCTGCATATGTCATTATTTTTCTTTTTTATTAAACAATAATCACTGGATTTGAGTGTTTGTTGATAGGATTATTTGAAATCTAGGATGATGTTATCTTCCTCTGCAGGGAGTATTCATATTTATCTCTGCCTTCAAGCCATAAGCATTTCAATCCAATTTAAAGATGATTCGACAATGATTTTAGTCCCTGTAACATCTTTCCGTTTCTAATTCACCTGTATTCCCAGGGTTCAAAACTTCTTAGGTAGTTTCCAATCTCTAGTTTTTAGCCCTCCATGAATTCCTTAGCTACCTTTTCTAGATGTTAAATGCCCCTAATGGAAAAGGAGGCCCGAATGCTTAGCTCTGAGTTTCGCCCTCCTCTACACCAGGGTCAGGTCATTCTTCGTGATTTTACTCATTCCCCAAAGTCTTAAGTAGAGAGTTTAATATCTTTATCAGCCTTCCTTATTGCCCTCAGTGGGACACAGCTCAAACTATCCTGTCTATCATTACTAGATCGATGCTCATACTTTTTGAAACTATAGACAATCATTTACATTTTTCTCTTATTTTTTGTTATGAAAGTAATACATTCCTACTTTTGAAACTTTAGAAAATATCAGATCAAAACTTTAAAAAAATATTTTATTATTTTTATGTGTATGAGTGTATTGCCTGCATGTATGTGAATGCACCCATGTCGTGCAATGCCCTGGAGGTCAAAAGAGGGCTTCAGATTCCCATGGAACTGGTGTTAAGAATGGTTTGTAGCCACCTTGTGGGTGCTGGGAATCAAACCCAGGTCCTCTGCAAGAGCAGTCAGTGGTCTTAACTGCTGAGCCATCTCTCCCGCTCCCAGAGCAAAACTTTCAAATGCTATGGAAATGGAAATGGTTGTTGCATTGTTTTGTTGATGGGACTATAACAAGGGAAAAGCCTCTTCTTTTTGTTTCGCTTTGTTTCCTCTGTTGGTTAAAGAGGCAAATGGGAAACCCACCTGCCAGTAGGGAGCGCTCTGGCTCTGAATGGCTTATGATTGTCTCCTCAGGATAAATTCCTAAATGTAGAATTTTATGGAGAAGTACGTCAATTAATACATGAACAAGACTTGACATTTGATCCCTAGGACCAAAAATAAATAAATAAATAAATAAATTCCCAGAAATGGAATTGCCGGTCACAAGATATAAGACATTACAAATATTGCCAAGCTGTCCTCCAGAAGAGGACATTTCTACCAGCAGTATCTGAAAGTGACATTGTTGACTTCCTAAAACTGGATTAGAACTTCTAAACACTTAATCCCAAACCAATATAAATGAGATTTACCAATTTAAAACAATTTTAAAAGCCTTCTAAAAGTTTTCTGCCCTGGCTTTTGCAACGATTGGGACTTTGATTTCTCCCTTAACATGTAAAACAAGCCACCAGCTTAGAGACTACAGGGATCTGCAGTTGAGCAATGAGGGAACCACTATTCATTCCTCCCTTCAAATCTTTGATTTCCTGAAGATCACCAGAGATGAACATTGACTTCTAGCCCTCCAGTGACCAAAGTCAGGCTCCTGTAGGTAGAACAGACATGTTCCCTCAAGTGAAAAACAGACAATAAGAACAAGTAGAAAACTTTCTGCTTTCCAAATTATCCAGCAAAAACCAAGTATGGTGGTGCAAGCCTTTAATCCCAGCACTCAGGGAGGTGGAAGCATGCAGATCTCTGTGAACTAGAGGCCAGCCTGGTCTACAAAATGTGCTCTAAGCCAGCTGTAGGGAGACCCTGTCCCAAAAAATAAACAAAACAACCACAAGAAAAAAAACCACAAATGACCCAGCAATTACTATAATAATGAACAATCTAAGACAGATGATTCTTAGTTTGAATCGTCTGTTATTTTCAAAGAAAGCCCAAGAGCCCACATCTGCCTTGTGCCTATCTCTCCTGTCTAGACTCCCCCTCTTCCACATTATATTTGAATGGTCATCTGACCTCCCTCCCAGGCACCTATATTTTCTTGACACACCCCACCATCCATGGATGCATAGTCTACCAATTCTGGCATATATTTCAAAATTCACCTCTGCTAGGATACTCCCATGACTCCCACAGCCTCACCATAGGAACAGCTCCTATTTTATAAAATGCTGCATTCATCTCTCTAGCAGCAGCTATCATACCACTATAGACCTGTTCTCCTCTGCATGTCACTGGTTATATTAGGAACTGATTATGTCAAAGATGGTATCACATTTCTTCTCACACCTTGAGCACTGCATCAGAAAACAACAGGTACTAAATAAATGCTTGTTAAATTAAGTCTTTTACCTATAGACATACTTTTTGATAGCTCAGAAAATCTAGGGGTTTATTTTTATGAAGGAATATGGAACACATTCTCATTAAGCAAAAGTTAGATGAGCTGCAGCTGCATAATGGCCAGAAGGAGGAACTGGGAGGGATGGCATAACAAGCCAGGACCTTTGTGTTTGTGGTGAAGAAACAGAATTTCATGGACACCACGTGTCTTATCCAAGGTCATTCTGCAAATTCACGGTGGAAAAGAATGAGTATGCAGGCTTTCTGACCTCAAAGCCAAAATGTCTCCTACTAAATTAAGGACTACACGTAAGCACAACTGCCGAAGAGATGGGCACCTAACCTACAGAAAGGAGTCTCTAAGGGGGCCCCATGCTGAGGTGATGGCTGGCATCTCTCATCTCATCCACCCAAATGATATCAACGTGGAGAAAGAGAACACTATATGGTTCATGTGTATTTTATCACAGAATATTTTTCTAGGCTTACTACTGCACATGCTCTTTAAAGTATCGATGGCTAATTTTAGACTTTGTCTTTGTTGGAGAAATATACTAAGGTACACCTGCTTTTTAAACTACGTATTTAGGAAATCAAAACCTAGTTCTGAAGGTTTGCTCTTCCTAGCTTATTTATGGCCGCAGAACTGCTCTGTGGAGGGAGCAGATATTTGCTTCTCACATCTGTCATGAACATAGTTGAGAAATTAAATTCAATAAAGATATTAACCTGCCACCTGACTTTTAGAATTCTATTACGGTATTTGAATTTTATTTCTAAATATTATTAGAAAATAAAATAGAAATATTAGATGACTCATGGGACAGTATAGTACAGTGACTAAGAGTGCGGTTCTGGGGTCATGCTGACATTGAATCAGTGACTTCTAGCTAACTTTAAGAAAATTACTTACCACCTTGTACCTGGCCTCTCTTATCTGAAAGACACTGGACAATGGTAACAGTACATTGTGTTAGCTGTATGGAGGATTAAATGAGATAATACCTGAAAAGCATTTTGAACAATGATAGCCACGTGGGAGGCTTGGAGTTAGTTATCATAGCAGGGACTCCTTTTAAAAAATGTAAAATCAGGGCTGGAAAGATGGCTCAGTGGTTAAGAGCACCTACTGCTCTTACAGGAGATCCAGATTTGATTCCCAGAACCCTTGTGGTGACAGACAACCATCTGTAGCTCCAGTTCCAGGGGATCCAATGCCCTCTTCTGACCTCTGTGGGCACTGCACAACACGGGTGCATTTACATGCAGGCAATACACTCATACACATAAAAAAAATTTAATGTAAATTGACAATAATCCACAGATCCATCTGGGGTTGTGAATTAATCACTCATCCTCCAAAATACAAGCCTCCTGCTATTGGACTAACTTTGGAGAAAACGACACATCCCCATTGACTTCCTATAATAGTATACGACATGAGACCTGTGAAAGAAAACTTGAAGAAACACAGGCATTAAATACTATCACATAACCACCTATAAATTCTAGGTTTTCACAAAGCAGTTCTTCTGAATCATAATTAAGGGTTTGAAAGTCAAATGATTTAAGTGCTAGTTTTGATTACTGCTTGGTGAACTTTAGTGTGTTCAAATTGTCACAACTTTCCTTAAGGATTACTCTGAAGCCAGGCAATACAGTGGGAAATTATTAACTCCGACTTTAGTACAGCAATTATCTGCATTACAAGGTTTATGCAATTAGCTGTTTAAGATGTCATTATATTTTGCCATCTGGTACACAGGAGTTTATGCATATGAGCAGGCACGTGTTGAAGTGATTTTCACTATATGACTTGTTCTCAGCCCAAGCCATCTCTTTAATGAGGGGAAGTTATGGTGCACCGTGTATTAGTAGCAGGTGCACACCATCAAGCTTCATTTTCATCGAAGACTTCCATTTTTCCATTTTAAAGTATTCTGCACAAGTGCTGGGAAATTAATTAGCCACTCGCAATCGAACAACGCCTGCAGGCATGTTCCTTAGCAGTTAGAGAGGGCGCGGCTTCAGTTAGGGACCTCTCCCCCTTCTCACCGCAAGGGCTTTGCAAGGAACCCTCGGAGCAGTGCAGAAAGCCAAGGCGCGAGCCCTTGCGGTCGACCTCCTTTGGAGAAGTGAGAATACGGGGTACCTGGCCTCGAGGCGCCCTGCACCCTGTTTTGCACCCAAGGATGAGGCGACTGGGAAGCGGACGCGGCCAGGACGGCTCCCTCCGAGCCTCAGATCCTGGCCAGCCTTCGAGAACTGGCTTCTCAGCCCTGGGTGATGCTGCCCCACGTGTAGCTGCCCAGCTGAAGCGCTTTAAAGCGGCGCCCTCTGCTGTTGGCTCATGGCCGCCGGGTCACAGCTGAGGTCTGGGAGGCCGGATTAAACTTGTCACCAAGTAAGCAAGTTGAGACACTCCAGTTCTGAAACCTGCTTGCCCATCACGCGGAAGATGCGTGCGCTGCCCCGCTGTGGAGCAAGCCTGGGGCACGAGTGACAGCGCTCCGGTCCCGGCACCCAAGCAAGGTACCAACGCGCTGCGTCCCCGGTCAGCGGAGCCTAGACAGGACCCGTGCGGGAAAGGCAGCGCTGGGGTTCCCGGGGCGCGACGTGGCCCGGCTGCACCTACTGCTGCGGGCGAGCCACCCCGAGAGGCCAAAAGGTGCTGAGCTCCCTCTGCCCCAGCCCCGCTGCCTTCATAGATTGATATTCTGAATTGCACACGGCTCAAACCGTCCTGGAGAGCAAACGGCTTCGTCGCGCAAACTCGAGCCAACACCTACCCGAGGCTGGCCCAGAACTGCCATTGAAATGTGACACTGACGAACGAGCTGGGCCCGCCGCTTTCTCTGAGGACGTGGAGAGCTGCCAGTTTGGGGGACTGTGGCTCTCGGGTTCCCTGGGAAACGTTCCTTCTCCAACCATCCTGCCCCTCCCCCATTGGCACCATCGCTGTATACACACACACACACACACACACACACACACACACACACACACACGGATCCGCATGTGTTTCTTCTACCTCAGACTGGGTGTCAGTCCAAGAGTCTGGTTCATTCCAAAGTGGATCAATCCAGTTGTGGACAGAGGGAGAGTCTGACATGAAGGAGTTCAGTTTGTCATTTGTTGGGGTCAGTAAAGTTGCTCCCAAGGGCTTTTGTTTGGATGCTCTCACTGTAGCATCACCTTTCACCTTTAAATTGGGGACAGGGATGACAAGCAACAGGACTTGGGGTAAGGACCTATCATGCTGAAACTAGACTCTTCCCATTTTCTTCACTAGCCTTGGTTGGGGAAGCAGGTAGGGGGCAGTTTGAATGCCTTACAAGCAACCAACATGTGCTTCTAAAGAGGCAAGACTGTGTGAAACCCTGAACCAGGCCCACCACTGCAGTAAAGAATAAAGATCGACAGGTGAGAGACAAACTCAGAAGTGGGACAAAATGGATTAATTATCCAAATGGATGGCCACATTGGGTGTACAAACAAAGGATAATTCCAAGGAACTGGCTGTTATCACAGAAGACCTCTATGTGGCCAAGACTGGGACAGCTCAGGAGTTTGCACAAATAAAGTTTCAGGAGCCAAGAAAAAGAAGCAAGCCTCTAGGTCTAAGTCCTATCTATGTCTCATATGAATTCTGAGTCTGTTTCCCTCTGTGAAATGGGAATGATAATTTTGGTGCGGTGAGAATTACACAGGGTTCCATTGGCAGCACCCTTGGCCACAAGTGCATTTAGTGTCATTATAACCCCATTTTTCCCTTTCGACTATTTCAAAATTGTTGCCAAGATCTCTAGACTTCTTGGGTGCATAGGTACAGGCTCCTCAAATAAACGCCTGACTGTGGCTCATCTTGTTTCTGTGCAGTCAGCTCTGCTGCCTCAGACACTCAAGGAGCTACGGTGACATTTATACAGCATGAAAATGATGTAAAAATGCTGAGTTTTTACTACACCTATCTACTGACTTTTGAGCAACTCTTCCATGAAACTGGTCCTTCTAAAGTCAGTAATATATAACACTGGTTTATTGGGCTCTCACCAAAGGCATTGGCAGACATCTCCATCCTTATGACAGGAGCAGCAGTCCATCGTCCCACACAAATCTCACACCTGTCTGTTGGGCAAAAAAAAAATTTCATTTTAATACATATCTGCTTTCCCAGAGCATACCTGCTACCGACTCAGAGAGATGCTCCCATCAAAAGTTCTGAGACTGGAACTTGGAAAAGTCAAAGCTTCAACACAGGTAACACAAAGAACACTGACCAGTGCCATATAGTGCCTTAGAGATTGGACCACTTTGCCCTTTGCTTTGCCCTTTCTTTACTAAAAAGCCCCTGAGTACTCACCATTGGAGAAAGGTACCAAAGAGAAGTGATTAAGATACATTCCACAAACTCATTTGCCCTGAGTGATGTATGCCTCTATAACATAGATATATAATAGCAAATTAGACAACAAAACAGGTGTCCCTATGTACAGTGCGGTCCCTTATAAATCTGTGTGTATGAGGCTGTGTGTAAAATGAGGCCATAAGCTATAACTCCCAACTTTTCTAAGATATTTTCTCAAGTCACTTATTTATAAAGTTATACCTAAGGAAGAATGAAATGGGTAACATGAAAATTCTAGATGAAGACAATTTCAGGAAGAAAAGATTTGAGCTGGGGCATGTTCTTTGAGCATTAACACATTATTTAAAAATTTTAATTTATGTTTTTTGTATGTGTATGAATGTTTTGCCTGTGCATATATAAGTGCACCTGTGTTATGTAGTGCCTGAAGAGGCTAGAAGAGGACATTGTATCACCTGGAATTGGAGTTATAGATGGTTTTTAGCCACCATATGGGTGCTGGAAACCAAGCCTGGGTCCTCTGCAAGAGCATCCAGTGCTCTTAACTGACAAGCCATCTCTCCAGTCCCTGATACATCATTTTATTATAACAGAACTAAGGCATGGCTCCTGGAAAGGGAAATAGGAAGAAATTTCTACCCTAAAATACAGAATCTAAACTTCAAGTAGAAACACTCTTGTATCTCTCCATAATTCTGCTGATACCTAGAGCAGTATGGAACACATAAAACAGCCCACAAACATGTCAACTGCTGTCTGAACAAAGCCCTCTCTAATTACCAACTGGTCCCTGAAACTGACAACCTGGCCACCTGACCTTAAATTTGAGAACTTTAAAGTATTAGGTACACAGTAGGGCTCTTTGCTAATAGACCACTTGTATCATGCATTTCAAAATGAAAATCTATTAGATTACTAGAAACACTGTCACCATATAGAAATTAGAGACATACTTGCCAAAGTCTGGAGTAACATATTGTCAAGTAGAATGATTCTAGCTGGAGGCAGCAGGAGAAAGTAGATGGGACGCTTAGCTTTTGACAATGCCCCAACTCAAACCTTTCTGTTGCTTTACTTTTAGATCATGTGTGTATATGTGCGTATGCATGGGCACATGTATGTGTGTTGGTGCAAATGTGTGCATCTGCATGTGGGTGCCAGAGGTCAATGTTGGGTGCCTTCCTCAATAACTCTCCACCTTTTTTTAAAGACAGGGTCTCCCTGTAGCCACAGCTGGCCTGGAACTTACTATGTAGACCAGGGTGACTGCCAACTTACAAAGATTTACCTACCTCTGCTTCCTAAGTACTGGGATTAAACGCATGCACCACCATGCCTGGCTACCACCTAATTTTTGGAGACAGCATCTCTCCAGTGAGAAACCTGGTGCTTGCCAATTTGGCTAGACTGCTGACCAGCAAGCCCCAGCAAGAGCCTGTTGTCCTCTCTCCATTTTCTGACATGAGTACTGGGGACTGAACTCAGGTCCTCATACTTGTGCACCAAGCACTTTACAGACTAAGCCATCTCCTTAGCCCAACTTTTATGCCTTTTGATGAGTTCAGTTATTCTGCAGGTATGAAGGAGGTATTCTGGGTAGGAAATGTTGGGTTGGGTTTTATGCTTAGCTGGATAAGAAGAGAGGAACTCACATATCATTTTCTATGATGACAATCCTAAAATGCTGAAAGGAGCATGTGTTCTTCTGAGTAATCCAAACCTTTCATAAAATGTCACTATGATTCATAATGTAGTGAAATATTTGATGTACAAAAATGTGTAATACTGGACTTGAAGTGTAGCTTAGGGGTAGAGTACTTGCCCAGTATCCACAAAGCCTTAGGGTTAGGGAAGAAGGCAAGCTTAATGTATATAGTTTTCATAACCAGATCAACAAATCACTTAGTTCAGATGCCAGAACAGCAACAGCTACATTATACTAAATTTTTCATTGGGCTGTTTGTTAATGAGATTTGGTTGTTTTGGGCCATTAGGTAAACGTAGGATAATCATATTTCTGAAGGGATAAGTCAACTTAGTATCTGGCTTCGCCTACTGCACCTACTATTTCCACCATCAATATTTACTGAGGAAACAGGACAATAATCACCACTGCTTAAGCTGCAAATGCTAGCCTTTGCCACCCTTCAGCATGGCAAAACCACGAACCAGCCACTTCTCCTGCCTGGCCCGTCTTGACAACTTTAACAAGTATCTCAAAGTCGACTGATACCAGCAAAAGTCACTTGATGTTTAGTCAGAGCACAGTTCTCCATGACCTGGCTCTGCCACTTCTTAAAGTGACTTCCCTGAACCTCTTCTGAGACCATCTCAGTCCTACTTTACTGCGTGATGTGAGAAAAGCGTGAGACAACCTATCTGAAAGTCCTAACCTACTCTCCCAGTGCACAGCAAGTATTTAATACCTCCACATAAAGGCAGATTCTGAAACAGACCTACAGATGCTGGAGCAGGAATTTTCTGTAGCAATTATGGCTTGCATCCCCATGTCTGCATTTTGTCATCCTTAAAATGGGATAATGTATATAGTATAAGGTTGTGAAACTCAAATGGTAATTAACAAATAATTTATAAAATGAAATTATAATTAAATAGTAACAGTCATCCATTAATACAAATTTTCTTTGTCTATGAGGAGATTAGCTAGAGAGAATAGTTACTGAAACTTCCAGTGACCTCACCTACATTCTTATCACTCAGGCCCTTGGCTTGTTCTCTCCTCTACTAAATACCTAATCTTTCAAAGAAGAAAGTTATATTTTTCGAGTGGTTTTCCATTTAGAATTAGGCGAGAGTTCCCTAGAAGCACCTGCAAATTTAGCTAGGTGTCTCATTTAATTATCACAAAGACCACACCAAGCAGCTGTAGTTCGGAAGGAGAAAGGAGACTCAGTGGCTGAGTCTTTTTCAAGGTCACATGGCTACTCTTCTCGCTGAAACCAGCTGTGTGCCCCTGGGCATATGCCTGGAGGAAGTACGGGAATCAAAGTCTAGCCAAAATTCTGAGTGCAAACTGGTCCAATCTGAGCTGCTACTTTCTGGTTTTGGAATTTCCTGGTTCCCATTTTACCACCAAATTCTGCACTCCCCCAAAGCACATTCTCAGGACTGCTGCCCACAGACCTGTCTCTCTGGACCGACTCCGGAGACCAGGTAGCTTTGCACAAAACCAGGCCTGGCTTGGACCCGGCGTCAACTTGGCAAGCGTTCTCACCACCGTGCTAGTTGGAACTCCACTGTAGGTGGCGCCCTGCTTCGCTTAGGGGAACTTGGAGGGTGAGGACACGGGTCACCAGCTGCAGGTCCCAAAGGCCAATTAGAGCACAGGAACCTGGGGAGGTGGCGGGCCTGCCTTGCTCTCTTCCTCCCCCTCCCCCTCCCCCTCTGACTGCCGGGACTTAGCCTGGGCTTCCCGAGAACTAGGGCCCGGAGAAAGATCTCCAAGCGCTGGCAGCCCAGCCTTGTTTTCCTGGGCGGGGCTTGGTCCCCCGGCCTCGGCCGGCCCTGCAGCTGACACCCAGCATCCCTTCTCCAGCCCCCAAGGGCGGACGTAGAGGGTTGGGGACAGTGTGACCCTGTGAGTGCGGGGCGGGGCAGCCTTCCAAACTTGGATCCTTCCAATCTCAAAAGAGAACTGGGACGGAAGGTGGTCCCACAGAAGGGCCTGAAAGGAGTGGGGTGCACCTGCAGGGCCCCCGGCGATGGCAGCCGGGCCAGGGCGGCTTTCGGTGGCTGCACAGTCCCCGCAGGGTCTTCCTTCCCTCTGGCCCCTCCCTAGGAAAACCTGATTTCACTGCAAAGTTGAATTCCGGGATTCTAACCCCAGCCCAGCCGGGAAGCTAAGCAGATCGGGAAAATCGGAGGTCCCGAGGTGGCTGAGGGCACTGTGACCGAGGTCGCTGGGGTGCCCGCGGCAGCAGCCAATCTGGGCCTCCACCAGAGGACACGAACTCCGCGGCGGAGGAGAGCCCTGTCCGCGGCATTCCGAGGATCCCCCAAAGTCCTCCCTGCCGATGCTCTTGAAAACACTGGGTGAATGGTTTGCTCGGCTTGCACTTTGTGAAGACACTTTCTCTGATCTTCTGAAATTGAGCGCTGGAGTCAGGGAGAAAACGTGGGGGGTGGGGCGGTCTTCCCCGCTACCTGCGCGTTTGCTGCGGAAGAATTGATGAGCAGGTTAGCGAGGGTGAGAGGTAATCAAAAGTAGAAATTGAAAGACGCTCAGAATTCTAGTGAAGGAAAACACACAGCTACTGAAAATAGAGTATTTTTAAAATAAACTGCATAAAGGGCTAGAGAGATGGCTCAGCAGTTAAGAGTGCGGACTGCTTTTGCAGAGAGCCAGCACCCACGTTGGGCAACTCACAGCCGACACTAACTCCAGTTCCAGGGAGATCTGAAGGCTCTCGCCTCCACCAGCTTCTGCATGCATGTGCACATACCCACACACAGAGATACATAATTAAAAATAACTGCACAAGGCATATTATTTTACCCAGAGCCCTTTTCCTTATCCTGAAAAAGTGAAATACATGAACATTGGGGTTTTTTTTCCCAATTAGCGTTTATTAGACTTTCTGAAAGTCCTTAAAAAGATTGTTGTAGTAAATTTTAAGAAGCGATGATGACAGTTATGTACAGTTTGAAGTTGGGTTGGAACATGACCTTAGTGGCGGGTCTGGAGAGATGGCTCAACAGTTAAGAGCACTGACCTGCTCTTGCAGAGGACCCAAGTTCAATTCCCAGCACCCACATGGCAGCTACAAACTGTCCTTAACTCCAGTTCCAGGGGAATCCTAAGCCTTCTTCTGACCTGCGTGGCATTGCACAACTTGGGTGCACTCACATACATGCAGGCAATACACTCAAACACACAAAATAAAAATAGTAAATAAAAATAAATAAATTTAGTGGCAATATATATTTTAAAAATAAAGTATGGGTGTTTCTATTAATCTCATACTTCAGGAGGTAGAGGTGCCTAAAAATAGATGGAAGAGAAAATTGTATGGAAATAGAGTTGAGACACGTTGTAGCTGTGCCCTAGTTCACCGCATCCTTTGATTTTTGGTAGCATTAACTTTAATAGGAATATTAGTAGGCCTGGTTGCTAAACTAGTCAGAAGGCAAACTGAAGCAACATGTTTTCCCTTTCCTAGTAACTCCAACAAAAGGTCTTCTACTTTCTGGGAGGCAGGAGCTGGGTTGACCTCTTTCAAATCAGCAGGTGTGTGCAATGTTCCCAGCTGAGCCAGATCTGCCTATAGGAGAGACAAACCTAAAGGCAGTGTGTCCTGGTATCCTACCCTGCCATCCAAGAGGACAAAAATGGACATGTTGGACCTCTCCTTCTAATGTTAGCAAACACAACAGATCAGATTGAGTCTTCTATAAACTCGCCTACTTGTACCCAGCACCCTCCCCTCAGTAAACAGAATGGAAGTTTTCTCCTTGAAGACTAGGATGGAGTCTCTATTTCTCATTCCAAGATTGAAAATACATCAAGGGTTGGAAGGCAAGCTCATATCTCACACTGGGCAAGTACAATTTACCAGGGTGCAATAGAGCATAAAATTTTGTGAAAGTTGGCATCTCCATTCAAAGAGATAGTTTATTAAGGTACTACATAATAGTGTGGAAACCACAAGAGGCCCAGAAATGCTTGGGGGTGCATTTGTGTTTGCCAAGAGCGGGTGGAGTACAGGCTTGGTGTATTGTGGCTTGAATGTTTAGGATATAGAAAACAGTCTTAAATTCCTGAAGCCGGAGAGCTGTGTTTTCTCAAAAAACTACTTTTAGTCATTTCTTCCTACAGTTATGGGGTTTAAGATCTTCATAAATAAGCTCTCTTGCCTGAGAACACAAAGCTTGCAAGCTGCAACTTTCCCTGGAGCTCAGTTTGCAAAATACAAAAAGCTGTGAGTGTAAATTAATGAAGGTGGTGAATTCCCACAAACAGCACACTAACCTCTGCACTGACACTGGCATCCCTATTCCAAGTCCTTATTCTGGCAGCTAAAGAGCAAAACAGCCCAGTCTGCAACCTGTCAGCTCCAGGTAGAGACATTCCATGGCCCACAATATCCAATGCTGTGGTTCCAAAGTTGGGTTTTGGTTGGGCCAGGTCTGTCCTGTCTTTCCCCCTTTATTCTCCAGTTGGTCCTCTCTGTAAGCACGTGTGTTGTTCTATCCCTCACTGGAAAGATCTTTCTGTGAAATCTTGCCTGTGTAAAACGTTTTAACTCGGTGTTGTACTGCAGCCTTACTAAGTTCCCCTTGCAGAACTGCCTGGAAAGGGTTCTGTTTTCCAGAAAGATTCAAGAATTCGGGTGTCTGAGTGACCCACGGAAGGTTTTTTGGATCGATGCCGATGCCACTATCCACTCGCGTAAAGAGTATTGTTTTTTGTTTTGATTTTGGTTTTGGTTTTTAACGTTTAAATTCTTGAACTATTCCCTCTGAAATGGGGGTGGGGGTGGCATTAAACTTGCCTCTTCGCCCTAAAACACCAGAGGACAGGCCATTGAGTTGGTGAGCCCAGTGATTCAGATGCATAACTAGACCTCTGGGCCAGATTCGCGTGATTTGGAGAGGCAGAAGGGTTGGGACTGGGTTCTGCCAACAGGACTCGGTCAAGGAAAGGGGCAGCGCAAGGGAAAGCCTTCCAAAGATCAGTTGTGTGAATCTCGCATGGCACTCGGTGTGCTTCAGCTTCTACCGAGATCAGGGTGTTTCAGCGGCGCCGCCCCCTCCTTCCCCTAGGGATGCTCTGTCTTGTAGCAGAGAAGGGAGCGCTGCTCAAGGTCAGCTCCGGGGCCAGAGGGCGGTGCCTAGCCGGAGCGCCCTCCGCCGCCTCCTTTCGCAGCCGTACGGTCGTGACCTTGGCCCGAAGCTTCTGTGCTTCCAGCTCCGCCTGCTCCGGCTCCAGCGCCTCTCTGGACCTGGAGTGGGAAATCCCCGTAGTCTGGGTGGGTGGCGATAGGGGTGAGAAGTAGAAATGAATTTATGGTCGAATTCTCAGAGAAACTTGGAAACTGAGAAAGTCCGTGGTCGCCTATAGCGGGGATCACGAAATTCCCAGTGGTAATGCTCCAGGTCTGGGGTGCTCAGGAGGTCCAGCGCCCGACGGGTCTGGTATCAGGGGCCTGCAGAAGGGGAGGAATGGGCTTCCCACGCTAGATTGAAAAAAAAAGGGGGGGGAATCTTTCTAAAACTTACAGCCTCTTTTGCGTAAGGATTGTGAGCCGGTGATATTGATGGTGGGGTGGCGTCCCGAGCCTCCGGGACAACAAGCCAACCTTAAAAGGAAGAAGCAAGGCAAGCAAGCACACCCTGACCTGTATTTTTATTCACTTATTTTGGAAATTCTTTTAATAAGATTGACTAAGTGGAAGACTGGGCTCACAACTAGCCTTTAGAAGGAAGCAAATTTTCTCTACTCGCTGTCTCTCTTCGCTTTCTGGCTAATGGGGAATTTAACCTCAGGACCCGAAATCTCCTGACATTGGCGTCCCACACCATCCACTCCACTCGGGGCATCCTAGTCCTGCCAGCCCTCCTTGGGGCCATCTCTCCACTGCCCCTGGTAAAGCAGTTAATGCACCTGGGTCTGCGAAGTGCACAGCGCAATACTTTCCAAAAGAGTGACCTAAGCCTGCCAGCGCCTACCTTGTTCTGGAAACACCTAATCCCTACTTCCTCTATAAACCTTAAAAAGCAGCTCACCCTTCAATCCCAAATTGCAAACACAAGCACAATTGCTCCCTTAAGTATTCTCTTCCGGTGGCCCTTCCTTAAGCCTTGTTCAAGGATGCACTCTGGGGGAGCCTTAAAAGGAGAGAAAAATTCATGGGCCCCTCTTTTCCTTTAAACTAATAATGACACAAAGGAGCATGCCAGAGATTTGGGGTTGTTTTGACTTCATAACTCAACGACAGAGATTAGGCCTAAGGTAATAGTTGTACAGGAAAAGAAACAGGAAAAGGCAGGAACTGGTGCCTTGGAAACTTCTCTCCAAAGAAAACCTCAGCTTCCTCCCACCTAGATAGTCAAGTAATGAATTACAGAGTACTCCCTGGATATATAAATCCAGTACCTCATATCTGCATTGATATGGTGGAAAACTCTCCAGTGTTTTATTGGTCATGTGGTACTGGAGTTTTAGGGGATGTTCTGTAGTATTTCTAATAATAACAAAGACTGCTGACCTCCATGCTTCATGCTGACATCCTAAAAGCCAGATAAACTGCTTAGAAGCCTTAGTTGAAACTCACAGTGGTTCAAAGATCCCTCTATTATATCTGACCTTGCTTCCCCTGTGTTTACAGTAGTGTAATAACAACCTCTAACATCCACTGAGTTGTTCCTTACATGTGCCGTGCTCCCGTTTAAGCACTTTCATATTTAATTTTGACAACTCTATGAATTGGTTGCTGTTCTATCCCTACCCTATAAAGCAGGAAACTGAGGCATAACTAAACTACGTAATTTGCCTGTGATTATTCAGCTAACACATGTCAAAACCAGCTAGTGGTTTGACCCTAGCCTTTAAAACACAGATGAAAAAAAAAAAAAAATCCAACAGTAGTCCTTGCATGCGACCCAGCTCTGCCTGGAGTTGTTTTTTGAAACAGTAGACAGAGAGTAATTAATCCCATTAATTTGGTCAATCTAGACAGCCAACCTGGCACAGAGATCCTACCCACTAAAAAGTTATTTACCCTGAATATTCAAGTGATTCAGTGCATTTCATATACAGATTGTTAATAACAAGAACATTGAACATTTTTCCAGTCTGCAAATCCTTTTGGCTGATCCTTGGAAACAGTCTTTCTCTCTTTCCCTCAAAAATATAGCTACACTATTGCATTATCGTTTTGAAAGAACATTCCTTATATGCTGTGTATATTTCAGAGCCAGAGCACAGTCTTCGTGTTAAGAATTACCTATGTTAGACTGGCCACTCTCACCACCATCCTTCTGAACCCCAGCTCTTTTTCTCTTCAAAATCCCCATCATCATTTGCTCCTGGATGGTGTTCTGGAGTCTCTGTGCCAAGAAGGACCATTTACCCTTTGCAGTTTCACAGAGGAAGAAAGAGGGCCATAGAAAAAGGAGAGTCCTGCACAGGCTTACTAGAACCTCAGAACTCTATTGGGCTCAGTCCTCTGCTTCCAAACCAGACTGTCCCTGAGAGTTGATGCAAAGTATTTAGACTAAGAGCACACTTTAAAACAAAGTTTTAACACCATCACCCCCTTTGGCCGGATGATCTGTACAGGGGGGGGAGGGCTCTGACTGCTTTCTCCCTCTTAGATGTGTTCTTGGAATCTCTTCTCCAGATGTTCCAGGAACTTTCCACTGCAGTCTTCAGCCGCTCTGAAAAGCATTTAAAATCTGACCCCGATTAATGAGGGTTTTTTTCCTTTCTGTTTTAAAAAGGGAAATTTTGTTTTGCCTACAAAGGACCCCAGTCTTTACAAATCCTGCGTTAACGTCATTTTCTCTCTGGGACGTGCTAGTCTCACACTTTAGTTTTGTTCAGACTTTATTTTGCACCAAGCTGCATTACAAGTCACACTTGCTCATGCTGCAAAGATGAGGGTAGTGGTCTCGGGTGACAGGCTCTTTTGCTTTTTTTCCCCACTGCATATAGGGGAAAATATCTGGAATCCTCGTTGGCTCTGCCGCGCACGCGCTTGTATACACACGCACACACACACACACGTATGTGTGCGCCTATGGATCTGTGTGTGCGCATTTGTGATTTAAAGTGACAGACGGAGAGCTGAACTGGAGCAGTGAATTATTTTGCGTGTAAATCAGCCTGATTTTCTCCACACCCGCATGCTGGGTGGTTGCAGCGGATGTGAGCTGCGGCAAGAGTTTCCTGCAGGCGCTGACGCCGTGACCACTGCAGCGATTGATTTTTCCAGACCGTGTCTCCTTCTGCGTAGCTCGCCAAAAGGAATCGAGTTGACTGCGGGAGCCTCGCAAGACGCGTGTGGATTGGGTTTAGTACCTACGCTTTAATTTTTTTTTCTTTTGGGGGAGGAGCCGAGCTGTTGATGCAGGATGGGAGATTAAGCTTTTCTGTTTTATTTTCCCTTCACTCCTTTAAAGAAAGAAAGAAAAAGAGAAAGAAAATGGCCACCAGCGCTTTTGAGCCTCGGTGTGGCCAAAACCTTTGCAGACCCGAGGACCCGCAGCGGAGTCGGTCTCTCCCTCTCCCTCCTGCCTGCCTCCCTCCCTCTCCTAGGCTGCTCTGCGACAGCCACCAAGAGAAATAGGCTTGGGCACTTGTATGGGTCATTTGTCCTCACTGGCTTTATCTGACAAGTATTTGCCATGTTTTTGTTTTTGTTTTTTCCTTTAAAGCTGATTTATCGAATTTTTAATAAAAATGTGTTCAGTGTATGCTTCACGTGACTCCTCCTTAAACTCCATGAGATGCCACGGAGGCAGACTCCCAACCAGATCTGGCAGACAGACAGCACTCGGTGTAGACATAAACCAGTGGTGCAGACACTACTTTGTT
The DNA here is from genome assembly GCF_000622305.1 of Nannospalax galili. Classification (NCBI taxonomy): domain Eukaryota; kingdom Metazoa; phylum Chordata; class Mammalia; order Rodentia; family Spalacidae; genus Nannospalax; species Nannospalax galili. The sequence goes on from NW_008330319.1 coordinate 602,717, forward strand.
GCTGTTGTCAGGGTGAGATGACTAATTAATTCCTAGCTGTGGATTCTTAAGCACATTGAGGAATCTTACTTTCAGTTACTATCCTGTATGCTAAACATATGGTCATCCCACACTGATAACTGACCTTTTAAAAGTGGGAATTCAGAGACCTGGGGGAGGGGGGCAGCTTTGGCACTGTTTTATTTTCAGGACAAAACTTGAGTATTTTTTTTTTCAGACGTGGGAAAAGCCTTTTGGTTAGGAGTTGCCTTTAGTCTCTGTACCCTATGCCTGTATCTGTTCCTAAAGCTGCCTACACTGCCACAGTGTCATTTCTCAATTTGGGAAGATAATTGCAGTGTCAATGTGTAGATGTGTAAGTAATGTCACAGTGCTGTATAATAATAACTTAAGCAACATGTCTTTGTTTACACTGATGTAACTCTCCAAGTTTGTTTGTAGTTTTAAAGGGTTTAAGTGCAGTGCTGACTGCAAATGAGTGGCTTCCCAGGAAGGAGGCCTGCCTGATCCAGCCCTCACAGCTGGTTCTCCAGGCCCAACTTTACAAGCAATTCCAACCTGTAGCTGTCTGGTAATAACCCACTCTGGACCCTGTTTCCCTCAGAAGGAGGAGAGAGACTGGAAAAGGCTAAGCTGATGACTGTCATTTGCATGACAAGTCAGCTGGATTTCTGAGGCAATGCAGCAGTTCAGCAGATTGGAAGGGACAGGTGAACACGGAGCCTACTAGAGTAAGCTCTTCAATATAACTGAGGTGCAGCTTTCTAGCAGGGTGTGGGAGAAACAGTACAACTGAGCCAACCATAATAGTAATTTCATTTACTCTAACATTGAAAACAGACGGTTAGTCATGTGTTTGGGTCACTATTTCACAACCTATGACCTACAGGCAGTGCATAGTTTCCATGTTACTGTGATCCAAAGAGAGATGAGCATTTTAAATCAGCCATGAGAGGAGAAATACATGGCAAGTTAACATGTAGGGCCACAGAAAAGCACTCTACCAACTCAGGAAAGCCCTTGTGCTGTTCTTCGGCTGTACCTCCACTCCTCTCTGCTCTGAAATCCCCAGATCCCAAGACTCTTGCACAGGATGCTAACTTATACCTCTAAATATGATATGTCAAAATATTTCAATTCAAATAAGAACATATAAAGCCAAAGAGGTTAGGCCCCAGGGTAGCTTCAACTTCCGAAATGCTTCCCTAAAGTCTGAGCTAATACTTTTTGTTATGTCTTCTGCATAACAATAATCACTATTATGAAGATCTGGGCAGTCAGAAAAACTAGCTTTTTAAAACTTTCTTGGTAAGGTTTTTTTTTAAGGGGAAAAAAAATCACAAGGCAAACTTTCTAGATTGATAATGTGTTACTACTTTAGTGCATTAAGTTAGAGGAAATAGGTATATAATGTTGTTAATAAATACTGTGCTAGCAATTACAGCATTTCTTAGTTTGAGTTCCAGCACCCACATGATTATTTTATTTATTACTTTTAATTTATGTGTTAGTATATTGCCTGCATGTATGTAAGTGCACCTGTGTTGTGCAATGCCCACGGAGGTCAGAAGAGGGCATAGGATTTCCCTGGAACTGGAGTTACAGATGGTTGTTAGCTGCCATGTGGGTGCCAGGAATCAAACCTGGATCATCTGCAAGAGCAGCCAGTGCTCTTAACCACTGAGCCATCTTTCCAGGCCCAATTGTTTTTATTTTTAAAGTAATATAAAAATACTATGGTAAAAACCTTCAAATTCCTTTTACTAGGACTGTGCTAACAGTCAGTGAAGTGCTTTTCAATTTTCAACTTAGGATTCATATGCCAAACTTACATTACCAACTGCAACAAATGAAGGGATGCTGTTGCTATTGAACTCAACTCCTACTCAGTATGATTAGGAAGTAACATTTCTTTTTTTTTTTTTGATTCACTATGGAGACCAGGTTGGCCTCGAACTCACAGAGATCTGCCTGCTCCTGAGTGCTGCGACTAAAAAGCGTGCACCACCATGCCCGGCCAGAGGTAACATTTTTTAAAGCAAAACTTTTAAGCAACTTGAAACAACTGGAAGGATCTAGTAACAATAGAAAAACAATATAGGCAATTATAAAATCATAGGTTTTATTCATCTTAACAAAAGAATAAGAAGGAAAGGGAGAGTGAGTTTCCTAAGTCCTTCGATACTTCCCCAATTAAAAACATGTCGCTTAGGAATTGGTAGGTATCTCTGTAAATGTATCTACTAAGAAAAACTCGCTTTTGAACACACTGCAAAAAAATTTAAAAGATTCAGAGTATTTCAAATAACACTTGGTATTACTGTAGGTGCTTTGTTTTTTTGTAATATAAAATTTAGTTATCTTCTCTAGCACTTGGGAGGCAGAGGCAGGCAGATCTCTGAGTTCAAAACCAGCCTGGTCTATATAGTGAGTTCTAGGCCAGCTGGGGCTATAGGGAGACCCTGTCTCAAAAAGACCACACAAAAAAATTATCTTCTCAGGAGCTAGAGAGATGGCTCAGCAGTTAAGAACACTGGTTATTCTTGCAGAACACCTGGGTTCAAATCCCAGCACCCACATGGCAGCTAACAATTGTCTGTAACTCCAGTCCCAGGGGATCCAACAGCCTCTTCTGATCTCCGAGGGCATTGCATGACACGGGTGCACTTACCTACATGCAGGCAATACATGCATACACATAAAATAAAAATAACAAAATTTTTTAAAAAGTTATCGAATCTAATTCTGATCTTAAGAAACTAACTTGAACACTAGTAATTCTAACATATTTCAACCCATGTCTTCACATTACACTTTCAGTTCAGTCCAGTATATGCTGTTACATTAAGAACTTCACTATAATCTGATGTTTAAAAAAAGAGTTTCAAAAGATAGTGCCACTAATATAAAACACTGGAGTTGAAGCAAGGGCAGAGAGGTTGATGCAAGGTCACAAGGTCATATGTGTTCATGATCTAGAGATAGCTGCCATGCTAAGAAGCCTTATGACCAGTAAAATAACCCAGCATTTCCTAAAGCTGCTCACCCTGTAGAGCAGATCCTGCTTCATTCGTCCTGTAACCCTAGCACCTAATGTGGAGCTTGGCACACCAACTTCATTTAGTAAATATTTCCCAAACATGAATTTATTTGATAGTTAACTTTTTGAAAAAATTTTGATAGTGTAAATTTTGGTAGTGGTCAGCACAAGCAGAGATGCTTTGAGAGAGAGACAGCTGAGAAAATGTTGTTCCTACCTGCTATCTCATGACAAGTTAAAATATGTTTGATTTACTGTCAGCTTTACAGCTCTTGGGAGGACTAGTAAACTAACAGGAATAATGTTAAAACCACAAATGCATACCACTTTGGGGGCTCTTTCCTGAAACCCTATTCCTTGTTTTCAATATATAATATGCATACCCAAGCACATTAAAAACTTTAATTTTTCAAGTCTCAGTCTGATCTTGCTTGTAACAAAGCAGCCATTTCAAACACCCTTGCCACAGGAAGGCCTCTTCATAACTGGTTCCCTTCTATCTCATTTTGGTTTTCCTTCCTTGGTAAACACAAAGTAAATGCTATGCCAAAATGACAAAATGTACTGAAGGTAAATGCTTCCAGCCTTCTTTCCCTGAAGGAGTGTCAAGGGCAGAATGAATCCTAATATCTGTAACACAGCACGGCATTTTCACTGCATACTAAAACCCAGAGTATTTCCCCAAATAACTCACTTCTGAGTTCATATGATCTGAGAGAAAAAGCAAGTTGTTTTCTTGGCCCATTAAAAACAATGGACTACAAGGTACTCATTGTGCCCCTAGTTATGAAATTTTGCAGACAATGATACCTTTGAGAGTAAAGGTGGTAAAAGGGATACATGAGAAGACAGCATCACTGTGTATCTCTGTTATTTTATATACTATATTATTTGTTTATATAATTTTGAGATGGGGACTCACTACATAGTCCAGACTAGCCCAGGACTCCTTTGAGGTCAGACTTTAAATTATTTATAAAGCATAATTTATAAAGTCAAAACTAAACTACATCAATTAGGGAAAATTTTCACTTAAATATATATTGTCTAAAGTTTTCCCATAAAATATAAAATGCTGTAATACCATATGATATTCTATAAGTCTGAGAGAGAGAGAGAGAGAGAGAGAGAGAGAGAGAGAGAGAGATTAGGAAGGAACCCCAGGCTTGATGAATACCATGTAAGCCCCCTGAGCTGTACTCCTGCAGAAATATTGAATTTTTAATATTACAAAGAGATAATAATCTCCCACCAGGGTTTTTTTCTACATTGCTCTATTGTTAATAGTAAAATATTAGTTGATAAACTAATGACCTAAAGACATTACTGACTAGCACAATGAACAGTTCAGCTGAGTAGTTTGCAGTTTAGAAGAAAAAGGAAATGGGGGAGGGGGGTGTGGTGGCCTTTCATCCCAGCACTTGGGAGGCAGAGGCAGGCAGATCTCTAGGAGCTCAAGGCCAGCCTGGTCTACATAGTGACTTTCAGGAAGACCCTGTCTCAAAAAGACCAAAAAAAGAAAAGGGAAACGGTGACTTTTTAAAAAAGAGAGGTGTATAGTATAGTTTTTTGTTTTGTTTTGTTTATCTAAAGCCTTTCTAAATTTAATCCAACTATCTCTTGCTTCAAGTTAGGCTCTGGGACATCTTGACTAAGTTTCCTACTTTTAAAACATAAGAAGAACTGGAATGTGGCTTAAAGTGTTCACCTAGCCTGCATGAAGATTTAGGTCCAATCCTACCCCAGGAGAGTCTGGAGGTAGATCAAAAATTTAAGTCTATCCTTGGCTACATACATGAACTCCTGTCTCAAACAAATTTTTAAATAAAAATAAAAATGTAAGAGGATACATGAGATAATGCAAGAGAGAAGGGACAGGTAGTTGGTTACTAGACTTCTGCAGTCCATGCTCCATACTGCTATCATGATTTTTCTAGACAAAAACTTATCATTACCATCTTCTTTACATCTCTTTTTTAAATTGAATTTTATGATTTTTATACAATATAGTTTGATGGTATTTAGATCCCCTCTGCATTCACACCTCTCACCTTTGCCCCCTGCCCAATTCAATTGAATGTGCGTGTGTGTGTGTGTGTGTGTGTGTGTGTGTGTGTGTAATACAGCTTATAGAGTCTGATTTGTGTCCCTAAATGTCCTTCAGTGTGTGCCTATCCACTGGGCCCACCAAGAATCCCATCCTTGTAAGACACTGTCTTTCTCATTCCCAGCAGCCATCAATTGGCAACAGTTCCTTAGGCTGGGCTGGGATTTCTTACCCTCTTTCCCATGTCTATGCTGGAATTTTGTCTGGCCTGAGCTTGCATAGGACTTGTGCATGCTGTTACCACTGCTTTAAGTTCACATGAGTAAGTGACCAGCTGTCTGGAAAACTCTGTTTCCTTGTGGTCATCCACTCTCTCTGGCTCTTACAATCTTTCCACCTTCTCTTCTGCAATGATCCCTGAGCCTTGGGAGGCAGAGGTTTGAAATCGGTGTCCTATTCAGGGATAAGCACTCTGTGGTCTCTTATTTTCTGCAGATTGGCCAATTGTGGGTTTCTGTGTTAGGATGAATACACCTCTTAACTCTTACCAGAGAAGTTTCTTTACCTTTCTTGATGACTCTCCATTGCTGTTGTGATATGGTCAGCCTTAAAGTTCAGACCAAGGGCCCGTGTGCTGACTTTGCCTCTGCATCACCTGTTCTTCTAGTAACAAGCAGCTCATTGTGCCTTTTTCCTCTGGGTTTCCACAGGCCTTAGGCAACTTTTATCAATGAGAAAACATTGTTTCCAGCATTCAAAAAGTATTTCTGAAGTGAATGTAGAAGTATGGATGCCTAGATTTTTAAAGGCGCTTGACAGGCAAATGGTAGCACATGGCTTTAATCCCAGCACTTGGGAGGCAACAGCAGGTGAATCTCTGTGAGCTCAAGGCCAGCCTGGTTTTCATAGTGAGTTCCAGGCTAGCCAGGGCTGTATAGTAAGAGCCTGTCTTGAAAAAGAGAATAAGGGGGCTGGAGAGATGGCTCAGCAAGTTAAGAGCACTGGCTACTTTTGCAGAGGACCTGGGTTTGATTCCCAGCACCCATATGGCAGCTAGCAACCATCTGTAACTCCAGTTCCAGGGGAATCCAGTACCCTCTTCTGACCTCCCTGGGCATTGCATGACACAGGTGCACTTACATGCATGTAGGCAATACACTCATGCACATAAAATAAAAATAATAAAAAAGAGAATAAGAACAAACAACAAAATGAGCTTGGATATCAAATAAGTCAAGGATATTCTTCAAAGCTAAGACTCAGATATAATTAAAGACATAATTAAAACAATTTAAAAACGATTAAATAATTCATTCAAAACAATTAATTAAAAATAATTAAATTATAAAAAATAATTCAAAGACACAATAATTGAAAACATTCTTCAGAGCGCAGTGGCAGAGCACGTGTATGAGATCCTGTGTTCAATCCCCAGCACTGAACAAAAGAAGATAATTTTCAGACGAAGAAATTGAGGGTGGTTTTGATCATTCAAATACCTTCCAAAGTTAGTCAGACTATGGGGACTGGAATCCAAGATGACTGATGCTTATGGAATTAACTCCATTAATGAAACAAGACATGAAAAAAATTTGTGCAGTATTTTTTTCCAAAAAAATTTAGGTTGCCGTTTCCTTCTTAAAAATTGAAATAGGGGTTTGGAGAGATGGCTGGGCAGTTAAGAGCATTGGCTGTTCTTGCAGAAGACTGAGTTCAAATCTCAGCACACACATAGTGGCTAACAACCATCTGTAACTCCAGTTCCAGGAAATCCAACATCCTCTTCTCTTCTCTGTGGGCACTGCACAATACAGGTGCACTTACACACATGCAGGTATAACACTCATTGACATAAAATAAATAAAAAAATTAAGAAAAATTGAAATAAAAGATTTACCATGTAATTAAGCAATTTCACTTTTGGCCATGTTTGAAAGCATTAATTCTGGAATACATATTTATGTGCCCCCATGTTCACAACAGTGTTACAGAAGCCACAGGTTTGGAAGCAACCCAAATGTCCATTGATGAATGGATAAATAAAATACCTCACACACACACGCACACCACACACACACCACACACAGACGGAAACACTCTTCATCCTTAAACAGGAAGGAAATTTTGGCACATGCTACGATACAAATGAACTTTTAAAACACTATGCTAAGTGAAATAAGTCAGTCACCAGAAGACAAATACAGTATAATTCTATTTATAATTTGGTTCATGGAGATAGAAAATAGGGCGATGTTGCCAGGCACTGGAAGTAGGAGAAGCAAAAGGAGAGATGCAGTTTGGGAAGATGGAAAAGTGCTGGAGATGAATGCCAGAGATGGCTGCACATGCGGTGAATGCATTTAATGCCACCAAACAGCACAGTTAAGATGGCTGAAGTATGAATGGTGCATTATATGTATTTTACCACAATAAATGAGAAAATACTGCCATCCCCTAGAGGCCACCAAGGCAGAGGCAGATCATGTCCTGCCTGTTCCTAGAATGCCTTTGGCTGATCTGTGATTCTGGTTCTTAGCCTATTAACTGAGCTTTGAGACAAGACACCCACTTATTCTGCTTGTTGTTTTAAGTAAGAACAAGAACAATAACTCCAGCTCTGCAGCACCCATTGAGAGACTTCCCCTGGCTGCTTGATTATGGGAAGCTTATGAAAAAGAAAAGTCAAGAGATTTGGAGAGTTCCCAGACCCAGGTTTGAAAAGGGACTCTGAAGCCAGTGTCCACACCAACTGGGTTCTCCGCTCCCATTTCTTCCTTTTCTATTTTTTGGTGAGTTGTAGTGTCATCTCTGGAATGTTAACATGAGTGTGAAAAGCCACAGAGCCAGAGGTACCAAACTCAAGTAGTGCTCTCCTTTATTGCTGATTCTCTCCACTTACAGACACTGATATTAAACTATGTCAATTCTGACCATCACAAAGGAAATACTGATATAGCTAGCCCCAGTTCTTGAGCTATGGCTGAAGAGTTTCTAGAACAATCCTTGGACAAAGTTCCTAGTCTTTCCACTCCCTCATCTGGCCCTCAGAGCATCACGGAGAAGCCTGATCTTTTCGTGACCACCAGGGTCTGCTGTGTGTACAGCACTACTGGTAGAGGAGGTGGTGGGAGGTATGTGTCAAATTTCTTGAACCTCAGAAAAATCTGTGTTGCTTTTGGATAACTCTTCTAGACTTTCATATTTTATAGCCATTGTATGTTTCATAAGTTCTCATCTTTTTGTCTTTGATTATTATGAAATTCATGGTCCTAAGAAATTTTTTTGTGTATGTATGTACACATGGGTACATGTACCTGTGTGCACATGTAGAGGCCAGAGGAAGACATCAGTTAGGCTGCCTGGCCACTGAGCTCCTGGGATCTACCTGTCTCCAGCACTAGGGTTATATCTATAAAGACCATACCCAGGTTTTACATGGGTGCTAGGGATTCAAATTCAGGTATTTATGTTTGCACAACCTCAACAAAATTTTATGTCAACACTAATAGAGTATATAGGATCTCACTGCATGGACTAGGAGTGTTGTCCTCATCTTCACCTTATTTTTATCTTTGTGTGTGTGTGTGTGTGTGTGTGTGTGTGTGTGCATGTGTAAGAGAGAGAGAGAGAGTGAGAGAGAGAGCACTACATCTGCTCCAAAATATAGAAAACACAGGAGATTTAACATCACTAACTAACTGCATTCTTTACCCTACACAGGCCTCTACTAATAGCTCTTGGTAGTACAGGCCTTCACGTAGTAATTCTCCCATTTTATTTTAACGGTTTCACATTCATGATTTCACTGACCCATCTTCATCAAATCTCAAAAAGTAAGGAAGGCTGATGATATTTATGTTTCACAGAGGAGGAAGTCAGAGGGGCCAGAAAAACCGACCTGTCAAAGGTCACCAAGGGTAGGGACTAGGAAAGGAGGGCAGTCTACAACTCTAAACATGGCACAACCCCCAAAGTTCTGGTTCCAGATTGCTGCCTTCCCCATCCTCATTTATTTTTCCAGAAAATGATCCTTTACTATCTAAACACACAGGTAAACCTCTAAGTTCCAGCCTGGATTTTGTTTAGAGAACTGAATGTTTTCTTTCTTCCACTGGCTTCATTAACACTTTCCCAGGCTTCTTTCAGACATTGGTGGCAGAGATAATTTCCTGCTCCTTTCCCACTCTGCAGAGCAGCCTTTGCATGATGTTATGAAACTGGCATTGGACTAGGGATTGATTCTTTACCAGATGTGCGGCCAGCTCTTTAACTCTGAGAATTTTGGTTTTATCATCTGTAAAATATGGTGGCTAGATTCTCTTGAGGTCTTTTTCAGCTCTCATACTTCTGTGCATCGTAAACCACACTAGATTTCCTTTCTGGCTACCCTAGCAGCACACTTAGATGACATCGTATTCCATTTTCTGCAGTTATTGTGTTGTGTCCAATATAAGAAAGATGGGTCTGTATACTTACTTTTGATTATAATTAAAGTCTGCTAACCATCACAAAAACTTGAAGCCCAAATTCTTTCCTAAAGGAGACATCATAAAGTAGAGCTTTGAAGAGGATTTCCAAATGAATTGGATGTTCTATTCAGCTATTTACTAAGTGTAAAGGACCCTGAGGAACTCCTCATAGTGCCTTAGCTGTTTCCTCCTCTGTGTAGTAGAGTAACAATGTCTGGCCCACCTACCCAGGGAGACGGTTAAAGGTGCTAAGCATGGAATTCCTGTGAAAGGCAAATTCAGAGTCCCTCTTTTTATTTGCAAGTCTCCCCTGTGATAATGGCCTCTCTTGCATCAGCATCCTCCTGACTTTCTTTTGTACCAGAACATAAAGGCTAGAAAAGGTAACCATGATTGTATTCATCCACACATTATTTACCATTTATTGAATGTCTACTGTGGGCACTTTGCTTGAAAGTATACAAGAATGAACAAAGTAATTATTTCTATGACTCTATGGGCATATAAATAACTGATGTGTAACATAGAGTTGTGAATGAGTGTACGATGTTAGAGAGCAATTCTGCCTAAGAAAGGTGGGAAGAGCATTAAACCAACTCTTGAAAAATGAATGGAACGGGGAGAAAAGCAGGAATTTCTTGGTAAAAGGCCTCTCTTTTTCTCTCTTTCCTCTCCTCTCTCTCTCTCTCTCTCTCTCTCTCTCTCTCTCTCTCTCTCTGTGTGTGTGTGTCACACACACACACACACACACACACACACACGTGTGTGATGAAAATGGAAAGGCAGCCATTGCTTGTGGATGGGATGAGAGAGTTGCAGGGAAGGACTAAACAGGACAGAATCTCAAAAAGAAGGCCAATGATAAAATTCAATATATGGGGGCTCAGTGGTTAAGAGCACTGCCTGCTCTTGCAGAGGACAGGGTTCGATTCCCAGCACCCACATAGTGGATAACAACTGTTTGTAACTCCAGTTCCAGGGGATTCTGCACCCTCTTTTGACCTCCCACAGGCATTGCACAATATGGGTGCACTTACATGCATGCAGGCAATACACTCATATACATAAAGTAAAAATAATAAATAAAAGCTGGGCGTGGTGGCGTGTATCTTTGGTCATTCAATATACAGCAACTTAAAGAAAAAGCTGTAGGATTTCCAAGAGAAAGCAAATCTAAAAGTATTCTCAGATTATTTGATAATCTTAGTTAATAGTTTCAGTAATGGTTATGACGTGAGAGATCCCCCCACACAGAGATCTACATTACTTCTATCATTGTGCTTTCTTGTCCTTTCACGTCCTGGTCTTTATACTGGAAGCTTAGGCCTCTCTGCGGCCTTTGGAAAGGACCACAGCTCATGACATATTTCTTTTAAACAAGTGACACAGGAGCTTTTATTCAACAATGCTGCTCACATTTCATTGAGAATTTAATCACATGTCATGTACCTCCCTGCAAGGAGGGTTGGGAGATAACTGACTCTAAACTGTTCATTTGTATATCCAAGACCAGATTGAAAATAGATTGGAGTGGGGGGAGGGACAACATATGCTAAAACTTGCTTATTTGGGGGCCTTATTAATTTCTAGATTTAATTTTGCTTATAAAAGTCATCATTTATATTATAATGTTAGTCTTTTGGGGCTGGAGAGATAGCTCAGTGGTTAAGAACACTGGTTGTTCTTACAGAAGACCCAGGTTCGAATCCCAGCACCCACATGGCAGCTAACAACTGTCTGTAACTCCAGTTCTAGGAGATCTGACAGCCCCTTCTGTCCACTGCGGGCATTGCATGACATGGGTGCACTTACTTACATGCAGGCAATATACGCGTACACATAAAAATAATTTTAAAAATTTAAATATAACGTTAGTCTTTTGAATGTGTGTTAATTACTTTGTTTAAAAGAATTCATTGGTGGGGCTGGAGAGATGGCTCACCAGTTAAGAACACTGGTTGTTCTTGCAGAAGACCCGGGTTCGAATCCCAGCACCCACATGACAGCTAACAACTGTCTGTAACTCCAGTCCCAGGGGATCCAACAGCCTCTTCTGACCTCTGTGGGCATTGCAGGACATGGGTGCCCCTACCTACATGCAGGTAATACACATACACATAAAATAAAAATAATAAAAAAATTCATTGGTTCATCTAGGATTCACACAAGGAAATTGAGAAAATATGAAATACACTTTTTGGTATCAACTTTCCATTTAATTCACAATTTAAAACACATTCTTAAAACATACTGCAATTTTGAGGTACATCTCTAATTCTGTAATGCTTTGGTGTTCTAGTTTCCTTATCAATGTCTTGCAAGACGATTACAGTTTTATTTGGGTCAACAAAGCAGAATTCCTGGAATTGTCAACTATTTTCAAGGCATAAAGCCAAAGTATACAGAAAACTGAGGCTCTGGGTGGGGTTGGCAATGCAGAATCATCTTCTTGATGCACACCTGATTTTCAATGGTACAGTGGAGTGGAGGTTACTGGGATGCAAACTCCAGACTTAGGACAAATCAACAGAGTATGAACTACTCAATATATGAGTAGTACTGTTACTGGCATTGTTTTATATTATTTCATGAATTGGTAGGCTTAAGGATATAAAAGTAGCACTTTGTGAGCAGGAAGAGCCTCATTTTTATTTTAATTTTTCATTTTATTTATTTATTTATTTATGTATTTATTTATTTATTTATTTATTGTTTATCTTTTTGAGACAGGGTCTCCCTGCAGCCCCAGCTGGCCTGGAACTCACTTTGTGGACCAGGCTGGCCTTGAACTTACAACAGATTCACCTGCCTCTGCCTCCCAAGTGCTGGGATTAAAGGTGTGTGCCACCACACTCTTTTATTTTTATATGTGGGTATTGAAGAAAGTCTGGAAAGTTTTCATTCCTAAATTGTCCCTGCTGATCAAAATCTTGGACACTAGTTTCAATGGTGTTATCTCCTTTCTTTCTTACCTCTCTCCCATTGTTTTAGTGTGCTTTCCTTGGCTGTGACAAAAATACCTGACAGAACTACTTAAAAGAAGAAATTATTCACTTTGGTTCACAGTTTCAGAGAGTTCATCCCACAGTCTGGGCCCGTTGAGGGCAGCTGAACATCATGGCATGGGGGCATGTGGCACAGGCCTCTCACTCATGGTAGCCAGGAGACAGAGAAAGAAACAGAGATGAATCTAGGGTAAGATATAGCTTCCAAGGACATGCCTCCTTAATCTAGGTGCCATCTTCTAGAACATTCCAAAATAGCATCACAGCTAGGGACCAATCATTCAGTATATGAGCATGTGAGAGGAATATATCATATTCAAACATAGTTGCCATCATCTCCTGTCCTCTCCCTTCTTGAACTCTTTTCTTACTGACTGTACCTGTGCTGTGGACAGCTCAGGCTTTGTAGGCTTCTGTTTTCTCTCACCTTTCTCTCTCTCTCTCTTTTTTTTTTTTTTTCTGAGATAGGGTCTCTCTGTAGCCCCAGCTAGCCTGGAAGTCACTATGTAGACCAGGCTGGCCTTGAACTCTCAGAGATCTGCCTGCCTCTGCCTCCCGAGTGCTAGGATTAAAGGTGTGCACTACCATGCCTGGCTTTTCAAGTTTTATTTTTTTTAATTAATTTATTTATTTTTGTTCTCACACCCTTTTAAATGTTCTCTTTTTCATAATTCCTAGGAGGAGCTTCCAAATTTGCAGATATTACTCTATTTCTCTCTGGCTAAACACCTTTGATGACTTCCCAGTCCTTCAAAGGAAAGCTTAAATGGCTCACAAGACTATCGATGATCTTGCCTTAGCCTGTCTTTTAAAATTTTCCTCTATAAAGCAAGCCAACTCAAACCAGGGAAACACCCACCATCAGGACCTCCTGTCTGTGGTACGTTGTATACAGTGACATACTGTTTTCCTGGAGAGAGGTGACCTGCTCTTTCCTCCTCTACCTGAAAAATGATTACTTTTGTTCCTGTACAATTGTCATTTTCTCTTTTCCAGCATTCAATTCATGATTCTATGGAGCCATGCAGACCCAATCAATCACCATTGCCGTGTGTGTGTGTGTGTGTGTGTGTGTGTGTGTGTGTACACCTACTACATTGCATTACTGTCTTCCTCCAGGACTGAAACCTTCTTCAAAGCAGAGACAACATCTTATTCTTTCAATTCCTAGTTCTTAGCACATCAACATGCCTAGAAAATGACTCAATATGATGGAGGTAATTAACATATTATTTGAATATTTCTCATCTTCTAGATGAGGAAGCTAATGCTTTCAGAGATTAAATAATTTGTATAAAGTCACATGGTATGATTAAAACCTAAGTTAGACTCTGAAGTGCATGCTATGTTGTTGACAGATGGACACAATACAAGCTCACTTTTGAAATGGCGTCAACCAACCACATTAAATCAAGATAATGAACTTCAGACAATGCAAAGAAAGCCCACTGTGACCAACTACTGACAAGGCCTAGCTTGCTCAGCAGTGCTGGTTGTTCAGAACATGGCAGTGTAGAGCACAGAGCAATGTAATACGGTTTGGCACCTCTTGGGCTTTTCAGAGGTTTTTAACTCTTGACAGCTCTCCATTCTCAGAAGAGGCCGATGTCATATTTTATAGGTGTTATAACTGTCAGAAGGCAACAGAACCTGGTATTAGCTAAACTGGGCCTAGAACATTTTTTATTACTTAAACCATTTATAATTATTATTGCCTAAACTAATCTATCCCTTCAAGCTTATTTCTGGCTGAAAGTAATATGTCAAGTGGAAATAGATGCTCAGTGGAGGACTGGATACAACATTGCAGGGTTTGTCGAGTAAAAGCATATCTGAAGCTATGAAAAGCAGACCAGAACAGCAAAGCCAGCCTAATACAGACAGCAAGATCCCTCCCAGCAACATTGCATCAGATGACTAGTTGCTAACTACATGGCTAAAGCCAAAAATATAATTCCAAAAAAAAGGTGAGGCTTCTCTAGCCTCTAATTTAATTGTGCAAGGTCTTATTAATTAATGAGATCTCTTCACCAAGGATGGTTATGGAAATCAGACAATTACCAGGTTCTTAGTCCTCTTGACTTGTTGAATGATTTCTTTTAATCAAGTGAGCTAAACATACAATTTCTAGTAATTCACTAATTCAGCAAGATATCCTAAGCTACTTAAAAATCACAAAACAAACACATTTTAAAAACCTACACAATAGCAATAAGTGTAATAGTCTGGCTGTAATGTTTTCCATTTAAAGAAATATTTCCTTTAATGATGTTGGTCCCTGCTCTGCACCAAAGGCTATTTTGATGGTTAAAATAAATATATAAACGAGTGCTGAAAGTGAACTATCCAGACGACATGGTGGTGTTAAAGAGTGTGGGTTAGTGACATAAGATGGGTCAGTGAAAAGGACTTCATGTACTACTTACAACCCACTCCCCCCAATCCCCCCAAGTCATCACTCTTAGAGCCTTTTTTTCCTTGGGACTGTAAGAAGGAAAAGATTTGCTTTATTTAGACTTTGTGCAGCCCAGGATTTGTATGGATATTGATAAATTAGATGCTTCGCCATTAAATTAGAATGGTATGGTATCTACTGCTTTGAAGAACAGCTAGCTGTTTTCTCGCGGGAGCCCACCTAGGCACTTTCTGTGGAGAACAGAGCCACTCTTTTCCTTTCTGAACCCTGGGTGAAAGCCTTATCTCATTGCAAGTTCTCTGCGACATTTTGCTCTGTCTTGATTTAGTGCACCAAAGAGGATGTTTAACTCTCGGTCTACACCAGTGCAAATAAAGGTTAAATCTCTCACCAACCATCGTGAACTAGCCTAATAACTCACTAGAGGCTCTGGAAAAAGAACCCGAGAAGGCAGGTGTGCAGACTTGATTAAATCATGCAAAACCCGCACGACCGCAGGCGAACGTACTACATCTTCCCGTCTCTGCCGTGCCCACTGCGAGGTCAGCAAGCAGGGAAACTTCCACTGCACCAAAACCGCGATCCGAGAGTGGGGCCTAGTAACACGGGGGCGGTTCTCCAACTCCCTGTCCCGACCCGAGCTTGCGCTGAAGGCAGGGGCTCCCATTGGCCAGGCGCCGCGGGGGAGGAGGAGACTGGAGGCGGGAGCGGGAGGAGGGGAGGCCGGCCTTGCCCTGCCCCCTTCGGCCCCTCCGCCTTCAGCGTGGTTACTATGCAAATTGCAGCGATTGCGGAAATAAACAAGGGGGTAGGGAGAGGAAAGAGGGGCTGCCGGAGCGATCGCAACTTCTGCAAAGTCCTTTACAAGCACACCAAGCAAAGCCAGAGGGAATCTGAGAACCAACCAGCCCGGGTTAGAGCGGATCGCTTTCAAAGAGGAGAGAGAGAGAGAGAGAGAGAGAGAGAGAGAGAGAGAGAGAGGCAGACTGCGAGAGAGGGAGAGGTTGGGAGAGGGAGAGAGCGCGCTTTGCAATTGCAGAAGCCTTTTGATTTGGAGTTAAAAAAAAAAATTCTCCAAGAAGCCTGCAATTGGCCAACAGCTTTTAAAAAATCTCTTCCGGGTTTTCAACGGTTCCAAGTTTATTTAGAATTTTTTAATGCAAAAAAGGGGGGACAGCAAATGAAGCCATTCGTCTGAGCATTTTAAAGTTTCTCACGTACTCTTTTTACATTGCAATGGTACGTGGTACATCTTAAAACTTTCTATTTTACATTTATACGATACGCGTTTTATAAACGGTAGAATGATTATGCTTAATGGCTAAGACTTTAAATTTCTCTAGCTCGAATATGCACTTAAGTGATTGCTGGCTAAGTGTCTATTGTGATGGTTTTCTTTTAAAGATGCAGCTTTGTGGGTGGCGTTTCTGTTATGTGCAGCAGAGACCGGGTTTCCTTTTTTTCAGGATTTGAAAAAATTGCTGAGCTTAACAGATTTTTTTTTTCTCCTAGCGCTTCCAGAAAGGGGTGGTGGTGGTGGTGGTGGTGGTGGGGGTGGTGGTGGTGGTGGGGTGGGGTGGGGGAGAATCCTGTACGTGCTCTGCTCTGTTAAAGACGTCTGGCCTCTGCAGTCAACCTAACCCGAAAAGAAACGTCTGGACCGGGAGAATAATTGACGATCCGATCCTCTAATCATTGGGACAACACAGGAGACTGACAGAAACTCTATCCAATCACGAGAAGGCTTGGGTGTACAATGGTTCGTAATAGCCAGAGGGGGCGGGGCAGAGGAGAGCTGAAGTACTCTGCAGTTCTAAAGGGGATGGTGTGGTTCAAGCTGTCAAAGATACAAGCGCTTCCGGATTTAGCAAGCACAATAGGAAGGAGTTTTGAATTTAAGGGAAAAAAAAAGCTGACTGAGGATTTTTGCATGACTCTTGTATGCCTCTTTGCTTTGCTTTTTGCAAAAATTCTGCTAAAGAAACATTTAACTTTGCATTAGTTATTATCTCTTTATACTCGGGGAGGTTGGTAACTTGTAGAAGGTGAGGTTTAGTTGAGAACTGTGTATGTGATTTCAATCCTGCCGGAACGTTGGGAGCACCACATTGAGCTTTAGGAAGTAGTATAGTTGAGTAGTCAGCATTTCAGAACGTCTCACTAGCTTTTAGGATCGTATCAAGTCCTTTTTAAGGAAGAAGTGGGCCAGCAGCTGTTTTATAGATTTGAAAGGAAAAGGGGCAGGGGAGTGGATTTTCATGAATTCTACTGTTTCAGTTTATGGGCATGAGCTTATTAAGACTGGCCAAGTTCACATTTCTTCTTGTTAGAACAACTCTAGTGGAGGGTGCTGATGTGTGGATGATAATCCACTCCCTATTAGCTGGAGTCTGGCCCCTTGTTCAAGTTCTTAACATCAGCCTGGTGGAAACCAACAGCAGTAGCTTGTCTTGAAATGTAACTGGCAGTCTCTGGCTAAAATACATCCACCTCCTCTTCTCCCGCAGTGTCTACACCTAATTCTGTAGGAAATGAATGGAAAAAACATGGACTCTTTCCTTTTTTGTGGATTTAATTTTCATCCAACTATTTCCTGAGGCTTTGGGCCTTCTGGTCAAACCTGGTTTGGGAAGTTGATGTTGCAATTCACTTGTATGTTCAGCTCAGCAACACAATTCAGTTGGGATTGTATGCATGTAAGAAAATCTGCACCCAAGTGACCAGCAGCTCAAAAACTAGAGAAAAGAAAGGCTGGAAATGCTAGTTAATAAAGTTAGTCTTGATAATAACTATAAATGGTCTTGTCACTTAGGACTCCCAGTCCTCGCTTCACTACTTTGGCCATTAAAATCTAAATCATATTAATACAGTTTCTCAATTAAGTAGTCTCTGAAATGAGAGGTATTTCAGATGTACATATAAGTGAAACTTTATTGACGTAATTTATATATCTAAGAGGATTTCACTAAAGCTGGCAAGGTATCGTTGCTGCAAATAAAACACAGTAAATGCAAGACTGGGCTCTGTGCCAGGAAGAATATGGATAGCAGAGCCCATGGCAGGAGCCTCCTTTTTGCAAAGACAGTCCTGTTTCAAGGCAGCCTCCTACCACTTGCAAAATAAATGATTGGAGCAGTTATTTCCAATAAGGGGTTTACCCTTCCTAACAATGGTCGCAATAAACTAGTTTTCACACTTCACCTGTGTTCCCTACAGTGACATCTCTAGTCCAGGTTCTCTCTCTCTCTCTCTCTCTCTCTCTCTCTCTCTCTCTCTCTCTCTCTCTCTTCCTCTCCCTCCCTCCTCCCCACCCTCCCTCTTTCCCTTCCTCTTTCCCCCTTCCTTGGCCCTCTTTCCCTCTCCTTTCCCCCCCCCTTAATATCTTTGTGAACTCGAGACAAGGGTTTACTTTTGCAACCTGGGAAGAGGGAGAAAGTTAGAAATGCTTTTTAACCCGGTCTGTCCTCTGACGAACATCTGTTTCTTTGTGTGTGTTTAAATTTATGCCTGTTGGAGAGAAAGTTACCAGAAGCTATTCTGTAACTGTAACTCTTCTGTATTTTTCTCAGTCTAGTTTGCAAAGGCTGGAGTTGGAACTGGGCTTTGTAGTGTCGTTCCCCCCCCCTCTTCCCCCTTCCACCCTCCTCCCTAGCGGGGGAGGGAGCCGGAGCTGGCGCAGATAGGAGAGAAGGCAGCAGCGGATGTGGAGGGCTTTGGTGCTGAACTTGGATCCAACCCTTGCCTAGAGGGCGCAAACAATCGTCCCATATCCAAAAGTCTTACGAAGGGCGCCAAAAGTTACTTAAGATAATATTGCTAACCGCAGAATGCTGGAAATCGCGGGCACATCCACTGCTGCAACAAAAGAAGTTTCTAAAGTGGAAATATCAGCATTCAATTACTTTCCCCTATTAAAATAAAAGCAGGGCGGCGTGCCAGTTCTTAAAAAAAATTTCCCCTTGAGAATCAAAAGTAAGAATCTTTGCTGTTTTGAAAAGAGGCAGATGTGAAGTGTATCTTTTAATACACCAAAAGAAAAATTTTAAACCACTCTGGAAGAGAGTCCCCGGAGTAAGCACGGGACAATGTCCTCTCACTGTGCCTCAGTTACATGTTGGGTCCCTCAGCCAGAAACGTCTGTCTAGGAAACTTGGAGCGCGTTGAAGTTATAGATCCCAGCAAAGGGTTTCGAGGCCAGGAATACTGTCTCAGTGACTCCTCTAGCTTGGAGGACATTCCTCCCCTACTGAAACCCTGGAAAAACCAAGGAAAGGCAGTTGCTAATTTTGGGGAAAATGGATGTTCTAATTAAAAGTTGAAGTTTTAATTTTCCTTCAATCCCTAGTAAGTGATCTGAGAGATTTCCAATAATATTCCAGAACGGGGGTGGAGGGGGGTGAGCGATAATACTTTCTTAAAATGGGGAGATATAGTAGCACTAAACAGACTAGAGAACAAACAAAATCACTTTAGAGAGACGCAGGATTGCTTGAGAGGGCTTTATTTTGCGCCTTCTCTGGTAGCATTAATGCCCCTTAAAAAAAAAAAAAAAAAAGAGTCTGAATGAAAGTGTTCAGTGGCCTTACCCAGTGAGTCACCCTCATGTGCCTTGTGGGCACACCTGGGATTTCTCTTCAGACTCTAAGCCCCTAAACTAGGTGCAGATCCTGAGTCTGTGTGCCAGTATCGGAATTTTGGGATTTCTGAGAAGGGCTGACAAATACAGGAGGCTGTAAACTTCCAGGAGGGAGAGGAGGAGGAGAAAATGAGATGAAGGCTTGGAGGACGCAGGCATATATTTTTTTTCCAAGAGAAAAGAGTCTAGAGAGAAAATATGAAGTTAAAAAAAAGAAACAAACTGGAAGAGCAGGCTTATTGGCATCTTGCCAAACCCTAAAAACCACCCCCCTTTTCTGCCAAAACAATACTTTAGCAAACCTAAAATAATTGCAGGAAGCCCTTTTCCAATTTAAGAACTATTACCTGGGGGAGGAAAAAAAGGGATCCGCAAAGGTACCCTTCTAGAGTATCTGGGGAACAGAGACTTAAGGTGGCAGCCCACGTCCAGTTCTGGGCACATATCTGGGGACCAAAATATACCCCTCCTTAAGGGGAAGACTCTTTCACTGTTTTTTGTGTTTGTTTTGTTTTTGTTGTTGTTGTTTTCCTTCTCAACATTAAAAAAAAAAAAAGAAAGAAAGAAAAGAAAAGATGTCCCAGCTATGCTTTTGTTGTTTCCGAACGCGACAGAACTTTTTGTACGGCGTTTGTGTTCGAATCCACTAGCTCCCGAGATCTGGGAGGGAGCGTCCGCTCCTCGCTCTCCGCCTGCCTTTCTCCAGGCCCCCTCCCCCGCAACCTGGGGAGTCTTTGGGGTGAGCTTATTCCCCAGCACCCTGCTCTGAATGCCACGGGACCCAAGCTACTCTAAGTTAGCAGGCTTTTGTGCATAATTACCTCTACCGACGACTCTATTCCCACAGAAAGCTTAGCTGGAGAGATTACAATGCTTTGAGCCGTACCGCATTTCAGAGGAGGGAAAAAAAGTTACCTAGGAGGTCTGATTTTTCAAAGAAATTTGCATACATGCAAATGTGCCTCGCGCCCTCCTCCCGCGCGCTCTGGGAGCCCACCCAGCGGCCCGGGGGTGCGGGGCGACCTGGCAAAGTTGCCCAAATCCCGTACGGCCGTCCGCGCAGGGCTGCGGCGCGGGTGGGGGATGGGGGATGAGGAAAAGTAGTTTTGTTTGCTTAAGCACATCCTGTGGCAGCCTATAGCCGCCCGGAGGACACACTGGAACCGCTCCTCGCCGCGTTCACTGGCACTGCGCTCAGCCCGGCGGGGGCGGGGGCCGCGGGAGCCTGCGAACGGGCGGGCGGGTGGCCGCGCAGCCC
>NW_008330319.1:623737-624351 GCF_000622305.1 Nannospalax galili
GCTATGCCTTTAACGCCCGCGTACAGTAGACATGTATAGTGGAGTGTAGGGAAACTCTAGGCGGGGTTAAAGTTCAGCTCATGGAGCGGCAATAGCGCTGGCTGCTGCAGTTGAGCCGAGTTGGAAATGTGAACGCAAGAAGCAGGCTTGATTTTTTTTTTCTCCCCCCTCTCTCCTCGCTCTCTCCTCCTCTCTCCTGTCGCTGCTCTCTCACCCACACTCACGCACACCTCCAGCCCGCACCCAGACGTGCACGCACCCCCCGCCGCCCGGCAGTTATGTATTCTCCGCTCTGTCTCACCCAGGTAAGCAGCTGTCTGGAGGCGCGGGGCCGGGCCGGGCGTGCGGGCTGCAGGCGTGCGGGCGGCGGGAGCGGGGCGGCCCGCAGTGGCGGGAGCCTCGGCGGGAGCCCGTGTCTGCGCGTGTTTCTGTGTGTACGCGCGCGTGTGCGGGGGGGGGTGCCGCTTTCAGAAAGTAACTTTGTTTCCATGCGGGTGCATTCCTTCGGCTCGGCCATTTGTGTGGGCACATGGCTAATGGCGCCCTCTTATTAATGCGTTAATTAATATCGGGGCTCCGGGCTGCGGGCGCCCCGCACGTGTTTCGGCGGCCAC
>NW_008330319.1:624448-628955 GCF_000622305.1 Nannospalax galili
CTGTGCCCGCCCTGCCCGCGCCCCCGCCAACTCTTACTTTGTTTGGTGCCAGCCTGCAGGCAGCGCCCCGCGGATGCGGGGGCGGCACGGCCCAGCGGGCTGTGGGGACACGCCGGCCCGGGTCCCTCGGTCCTTGCTGCCGGTTCCCGGCCGCGGGTGAAAGTTTCGGGCCCCGGCGAGCAGCGGAGGCCGCGAGCCGGGCCGGGCCGGGCCGCTCCGGGCGGAGTTGGATTCCACCGCGAACCCGAGCGGCGGCCCGGGCCGGACCCGGCTCCCCCAGCCCTCGCTGCCTCTGCGCGACTCTGGCGGCTCGGGCGCCGCAGCAGAACCAGACAACTTTCCCTGCGAGCCCACTCGCAGCGTGGGGTTCCATGCCCGGCTGTCCCCCTGCCCGAGCCCTCCCAGCCCATCCCTCCGTAGTCTGCAGCACCCGTAAGCAAAAACAAAAACAAAAACAAACAAACAAAAAACCACCACCACCAACAAAAAACCCCTGCTATTTCACGGCTCCAGATCTGGTCCCGTTTGAATATATTATTTATTTTCTTTGACTAAAAGGCATGAAGTCAAAGTGATTTTGCGTTAATGTTTTTTTAAAGCACAAACCTTCAAACTGCTTTGATACATAGCAGTCTGACCATTAATCACCTACGTGAAGTTCTGTGCTTCAAATGCAAGGTTTATTCACCCCTTTAAACCTGCTACACTCCTGCCTTCACTTAGCAGCAGATAACGGTTTAACGGGAATACTTTGGAAGGCTCAAGTATTGGTAACTCTTCCTCTCCTCTCTGGACTCGGGATTTATTTCCATCTTGACATCTCACTGCAGTATCTAACAGTAACAACACCGGCTCTTTGGTCTCAGAAGACTCTTAAATGCATCTTTCCTGTCAAGATGGTCTGTTTGGGATTTAGGCCTAGCATTAATAATGGATAGCAGTTGTTTTAGTTATTATGAAAGTCCCCCCCGCCCCCCCCAAACCCAACTAACAAAGTTCCTATTTTAGTAACTTGTGGAAGAATGGAATGAAACTTTTCCAACCATTTCTGGCAGTCTTCACAATTGCATATGGATAAGATGCAAAGTGTAAGATAATTTGAATGAATTATAGTCTACAGTGAAAGTGCTGAGATTCGAAGGCTGAAATTCTAGCTGACAAAAGTTTGCCACACATGGAATTTGTGGATAATCCCAGGGTGCTGTGCTGCAGTAGAAGAGAAGGGACCCTTACAGGTACATTGGTGCCTTGTAAGTGAGCTCTGGAAAAAGGAACTTAGGTTCTTGGGGTTGTTCATTTTAGGAGAGTACCTGTATGTCCATGCAGGCCCCAGGCATAGTCAGGTATTTAAAAAAACTTGGCTTCCCTTGTGTTTTTATCACATTTGGAAAGTTTTTTCTTCCCTTTTCCCCCTCCTAAACACTTGGCAGCATTGATTGATGTATCCACTGGCCTTCTGAATCACCACTAAGAGAAACGCTTATTTAGTGTAGCAGTTTGTGAAGAAAATGTACAATAAATAGGAAATAAAGGCTCATTTATTTTATGGGAGGGTCTTTAAAAGTTGATTTACAATTTATTTAACTTTCTGGAATATTTATAACACTCTAGAACCAGTTTCAGAAAGAAAAACTGAGGTAGTTTATTGCTCATTTAAAATATAAAAAGATCCAGTAAGTACAGTGATAAAAATGCTCTAAACGAAAGAGTAAACTCCATTTGCCCGTGTGCACTGTGAAAGAACTTTACCAGGAGAATGCCAGGCATCTTCCTGTAATTGAGAAGGGGCATATCATGGCAACTCATGTACCTGGCTAAGTACTGATAGTTCAGCAGAAATTTAGGGATAAACCTTTTGGAAAAAGTAGTTTCTAGAAATATCACTATTCTGTGGTTCTTAAACTTGGCCTGCTTTCAAACAGATCCACATCTCAGAGGCTGATTCAAAGGACTACTGCTTTGGAAACAGGTTTTCAGGTTTATTTTTATTGGTGAGCTGTAACATTCTCACCAACTGTGTATGTAAAATATTACTTATTTTCTCTTGAATATTTTGAAATATTACATAATTTACTGTTTTGTTCAGCAGCATGACTTACAAGGACCTACTTTCTTTGTCTTTTGTTTTTGCAAATTATACTTTCCTGGACATTTCCTACAATCTTTTTTTTTTTTAAGTTTTGATGTTTTGGGCATATTTCTAACAAGTTGACAAGTATAATTAAAAAATAACAGTACTATTGTCACATGAGAAAAGTTTTACAAAATATTGTGCACTTTTATTGGCACATTCAAGAAACCTTTGGGGAATAATACATTGTAAATACTTTTGATGCAAAATTGAGGCCTTAGCTAGTCTTTGATGACTAGTTGACCTCGATTTCAGATTTTTATGGGGAGACCTATGGGCGTTGGATTGGCAGGTGAACACAGTGCTTCTGAACATGAGTTGACGCAGTTTGCAGTTTTGAAGAAGTATTTTGGGAACAACTTTGGACACAAAATACTATATTAGAATGTTTATTTAAAGTGTTTGTCATCATCAATAAAGCTTTAAAATCAGATAATGTCTTCCATAGATATGGCTTGCTTGGAGATGCTCTTTGCATTGTAAAAGGAGGCTGAGACTTTAAAATGAAAGCCTTCTTTTGGGGAAAGCTCTCTGTATAGTCTAAGGTCGACTTCAGGAATTCTTTCCATAATGCCGCAGAGTTTTGATCTCTAGCATATCCTGTATACATAGGGATGTCAGTCAACATGAAGGACTGCTTCGAACATAAAACTTTAGTATTTCAGAACATTTCAGGAATGAGCTCAGAATTTAGAAATGTTTAAATGCTCTGTGGTTTGGCATATACCTTAGCGGATAAACTGTGACTTACCCCCTGTGCTTTTCTTCTAAAGACTGGGAATAAGAAAGATCCTCAAATATCACATACTTTTTAAATGCTAATGGTTTATGGTAAAGAATAATATAATTCTTGTATCCCCCCCCCATTGGAAGAATGCACACATGTTAACCAAAGCTCAGTTTCTTTTTTGGATTTCTTTATTGAAAAAGCAGTTTTCAAATCTGAATTTGAAGCATAGAGCCTAAAATTTGTGCAGAAAAGAAAAAAATGCCAGTTATCAGTGATTAATTATGTATTATATACTTTTAAGAAGCTTTTATATATGATGTTTACATAATTGATTATAATTTGCAAAATTTTAATAGATTTGACTATTAAAATATTTTACCTTCAGTTTATATTTGAATGTTAAAAAATTTAATAATTTCTTTAGTAGTAATACTGTATAGGACATTACTGTTATTTGTGCCTGAAAAGTAAATATTTAGAATGTTATAATAAACTGAAATTTTGTATTTAACTACTTTTTTTTTTTAGAAGTCACCAAATATCCCTTTAGTTCTCTTATCTTCATTTATTTGAAAGTAAATAATTTATCTTTTGGGGGGAGGTGGTTGTGGTGGAAAGATGTTATATAAGATTAGTGTGTTTAGTTAATCAAAAGTTAGATGTAATCCAAAAGTGTTTGTGGAAGTTACTGTTTAATTTTTTCTTTATTTTTATATTTCCTAACCACACATTAGCAAAAGGATCATGTATTTTAAGTAAACCAGGAAGAAAAATATAAATGCTTTCAATTTAATTTTTTCTTCAAATTGTCTGAATTTTAAGAGACATCCATGAGGGTTTTCCTCAAGTCTCATAAACATCAAATATACCAGGTTGTCTGTTTGTCTATGAGAAAAAGATGAAATGCTATTTTAAAGATTGAGATGATGTGTTTTATAGAGAGGATTAGTACTGGAAGCGGTTCAGTCATAAGAGCACACTAAATGTGTTTAGATGCAACAGTGTTGTCAGTAAGGCAATCTGTTTACTACCAGCATGTCCGCTTTGCTTTGTCTGGCCCCCCCCACCCCTTTTTGTTCCTTTCCCATAGTGTCAGTAATGATTTCTTGGGCTTAGATCTTTTATTTTAGGTTAATGAATAACCAGATTTTCTCTTCTTTTGTCATATTTTCCTAACATTTTTGGCAAATTATGTGAAAGAGTAATTAAAATATTACTAAAATACATAAGAAACAGATGGGACTCTATATGGACTATTTTTAGAGGGAAAGCCTTTGTTTTCATTGATGGTAGAGATGACTTTTGCTCCTAGACTTCATACCCATTGACTGGCATCTAAGTGTTTAGGATCTGCCAGTCTGGTGGCTGGGCCCTGACTGTACTACTAGTGGTGAGGTCAAGGCCGAGATAAAATTAGACATGGCTTCCTTGAAATAGGGTTAGGAATATATGTTGCTATAAGCATTCAGATAAAGTTTACTTGCTATCAAAGGATTTTGGAACTAGGCCTCACAATAGAATGTATGAAAATGTTTTTAAGATTTCTAGAATTTTTCTCCTTTCAGATCATGAGAAATGATACTGAGAATGTGTGCCCCTTCCTCTTTTGCCCTTAGGGTCGGTCTCTCTCTCTCTCTCTCTCTCTC
>NW_008330319.1:629006-649554 GCF_000622305.1 Nannospalax galili
GAATTTTTTTAAGGTGACTCCCAATGGCAAGTTGTCTTCTTTGTGTCCGTCATCTTCATGTCTTCATAGTTTTGTTTTTATTCCTATCCCCAGGATGAATTTCATCCTTTCATTGAAGCACTTCTGCCCCACGTCCGAGCCTTTGCCTACACGTGGTTCAACCTGCAGGCCCGAAAGCGAAAATACTTCAAGAAACATGAAAAGCGTATGTCAAAAGAAGAAGAGAGAGCCGTGAAGGACGAGTTGCTAAGTGAAAAACCAGAGGTCAAGCAGAAGTGGGCTTCTCGACTTCTGGCCAAGTTACGGAAGGATATCCGACCTGAGTATCGAGAGGACTTTGTTCTTACAGTTACAGGAAAGAAACCTCCATGCTGCGTTCTTTCCAACCCAGACCAGAAAGGCAAGATGCGGAGAATTGACTGCCTCCGCCAGGCAGATAAAGTGTGGAGGTTGGACCTCGTCATGGTGATCTTGTTTAAAGGTATTCCGCTGGAAAGTACTGATGGCGAGCGCCTTGTAAAGTCCCCACAGTGCTCTAACCCAGGGCTCTGCGTCCAGCCCCATCATATAGGGGTTTCTGTTAAGGAACTTGATTTATATTTGGCATACTTTGTGCATGCAGCAGGTAAGTGCAACGGGAGAGAACTCCTTCTGCTTTCTTGTGTCTTTCTTTCCTGATGGCCTCTGTGTATGCTGAACCTCTGTGTATGCTGAACCATTCCTGACCTCCCCACAGTGCAAGTCTAGGGCAGAATGCCAGTAAGGTTTCAGAGGTAGACCAGAGTCAGAGCAGCCTGAAACAAGCCCCTCCTGTCTGATGCGCCCCCCTCATTCAGGGGCAAAAGCAGAGCCCTGAGAGAATTCCCACTCAGGCCACAGCTGGTAAGTAGTGCTGGCAAAGGTGGTGTTCATCTGTGGGTGACATATTAGAGTCACTTTTTAGACCAGTGGTGAGAGAAGCCAAGCCTCACGACACCCCTTGTAATGAAGAATAATTTTTAAACTTGTCTGTGGTCTACTTATAAAGCATTTAGTTTGGTGTTGAGGCAATTTTGTGAGTTGCCTTTCTGTGGGGACTCTTTTAACCTACTGGGGCCCCTTGAACCCCTTGCCAATTAAGAAGTTGGAAGTAAGATTACTATCAAATTGCTAACCATTTCTAAAGGAAAAATAATCACATTAATATAGACGCTTAGTAGCTTTGTATTTAGGAATCCTTAGCATCATCTCAAATAGTCAAGGAATACCAATCAACCAAATTCTGAACAATCAGAGGGGTTAATATTGAAAGTAACCAGCTTGCCCAGTGTATGTGAACACATTGAGAAATTGCTATTGATAATTGATCCACTGAGCTATTTTGATTGTGTGTGTGTGTGTGTGAGAGAGTGTGTGTGGTAACAGGAAGAAAGGGGAAATAAAGAGGGAAAAGGAGATGGGCAGCAAGAGAGAGAGAGATTCATTGTTTTTAAAGACATGTTTTACCAGAGTATGCTTCAGAAATTTGAAGAGCATTCAGGATACAACTGTTGAGGACTGGGTGAAATAATGCAGCTTTACTTTGCTCTTTTCGGCTTGTTTTAGACAAAGGCTCATTGTGTTCTGTGAGAGCTCAGGTCTTGTGTAACTTGTTGACTTTTTATATGTACATATCAGTCTTGCTAGATTGCTTTCATGGCAGTTGCTTAAGGCAGATGGAAGAAAGTTGTAGGAGCCTACCAGTGACTTGTTTTGTTGGAGTTCAAATATATATATATATATATATATGTGTGTATATGTGTGTGTGTGTGTATATATATATATATATTAGTCTTCTTGAAGATACTATTTGCAAAGTCAATACTATTTTGCAAAAGATTTTTTAAAAAATCTAAAAATTTTAACTTTTAAAGAAGCAAGCTAACATTCTATTCTCTATTATTTTTTTTCAATATATGATTTAGAAAGAGAATGTTTACTATTCATCTGTCCTTAAGAAACTGAAGAAATTGACTTTGCAAGCATGTCACATCGTCATTTGTGTTGTGTTGGCAGTGGATAGATGAGTAGTTCTGAGGATGTGCTCTGAAAATGGTTCAAATAATTGAGTTTTTAAAATTATAAGAAGTGCCTGTTGTTTTGGCCAATTCTGGGTAGCAAAAATGAAAAAGCAACGCTTCTCAACCGATTTCTAAACTAGAATAAATGGCCTTTTCTTAACCTTTTTCAACCCTGTTGATCATCTGTTTTGTATGGTAAAAACAAAGTTAAAGATTTTTCTTCATTTGTATGTGCTAAGTGCATGAGTGTACAAAAAATTATAGATGTTTACAGTGCTTTATAAAAGCACTCTTTATAATCTTGTGTTTATCTTTTAGGTATTCAGAAAAATAATTTATGAATTATAGTGAATGTTCTAATTGGGCAACTTAGAAACTTGAGGGTGCCAACAGTTGATGCAGATCGTGTTTATGCTTCAGTCCAGGAAAGGACCGAAATTGAAATGTCTGTGGAGTTTCTGTCCTTTGAGCAGGCCCCATTCTAAGCGTCTGAATTAAGTATTTCCCTGAGATTTAAAGGAATGCAGCTGTTCTGTCTGTTCCCTTTCCCTGCTGTACCTTTAATTGTTGATGGGTTATTGTGAGGTTACTTCCAATCCTTGAGCTATTGCGCTTGCTGGTTGCTGTAGTGCCTGAAGGAGTGATGTTGGTGGAATGACATTAGGAAGGTTGGAAGGTGTCTTAGCATCCTTACAGCTATGAAAGATTTATTGATAGCAGCATGGATCAGACTACCTTTCGGTTTGGTGTTCCTCATGTATCCCAGAATCCCTCTTTAGGCCTGAATACCAGCCAAGTGTCTGGCCATTGGGTTCCCTGAAGACGACAGTCATGGCTGCCTCTATGTGCAGTGTGCAGCAGGGAGTTTGCAAAAAGCAAACAGTAAAGGCCTTTGGTCTGAAAATATTTCAAGTTTGATTTAAGAGACATGGAGACCTCTTATTTGTGGAAGAGAAGCTACTGATAGAAATATGAGGTAGATTGGTTAACTTGCATACAACTGATTTGACAAGCATCTGTTATAATGCTGAAGATTTGTAAACACTAAACAGTGTTTTTTACCTCCTTAAAAGTTTTGAGAACTTGCCAGTATTGGCAAGAAGCAGAGACTCTGAAACGTGCTTCCCAATACATGCCAAAGCCATTGTGGCCTTTTCACCTGTAGAGCGTTTTTCATTTCTTTGAAAATGAATGCCGCCTCCTTTCTCAGTTGCCACGAAATGAGATTTTTCTCCTCTAAAATATGTATAACTACTATTGCTTCATGCCTTGGCTGCTGCTTTAACAAAAAATTAAAATCTTAAAGGGTACTGGAGGCAGATGCATGATCAATTATTTTTTTAAAAGCAGAGATGATTTATTCTAAGGCTTAGAGATGCTAAAATCCAATATATCAGCTGTATTCTTAGTTTCTCTCCTAAATCCTGTGGTTTAGAATTGTGTGAATTTTGTGTCTGGTAAACAGTAACAAGTACAGTGAAATGGTTCTATAGGCCTGAGAATTTCATCTCGTTAAAACCATAAAATAACAAAACCATTTTATGTCCTTAATTTAGTCTCTATTTGAGTTGCCCTTCCCATGTATCATATGACGTCTTGGCGGTATTATGGTATCGTGGCAAATGGTTTTCTTTGTGGGCGTGTAACAGTAAAGCTAATTTATGACCAGCCTTTACCAGATGATCTGTATCAGAATCTACAATATACCCGGCACGTGGCAAGGTCACAATTTAAGTTGTTAAGGTTATAACCTTAGCCACCAGGCATTTGACCTTTTAGATAAAGTTAACCTTTGTTCATTAGTAGGCACTCAACCGAGAACTTTCTAGAGAGTTTTTTCTTTTCTTTTTCTTTTTTCTTTTTTTTTTTTTTGAAACTGCTTCTGTATAGCTTCTGGTAATGTAATCAGTTTTTAGACAGATTCTGTCAAGTTACTTAAATTTTGTGAGAGGTTGGATTTTAAAAGGACTCCTTTCTTGGACAGAGGTAGATTGCTTTATTTATGACATAACTGATAGTTACTGTTTGTGTTTGGTATTATTACCTGGGGTGGGGTAGAGCAAAAGCTTTGAGGTAGTCTTTAAATGTGGTGACATTTAAAAACTAAAATTTAACAAACGGAATTATGTTTAACTCAACCGAGGCCTTGGCTAACTTGCAGGTGGCAGTGAGCCCGCAGCCAAAGCCCACTGAGCCATTGTCACTGTTTAGAGGTGAGGCGTTTTCCAAGATTGCAAGTATTTTTAGCTGTCTTAAAATCCACTCGGAAAGACTGGGTAACCAAAATTGTCAGCAAATTGCTGTTGCTGCTAATCAGCCAATGACAAAGGGAATTGATGCTGTCCTGATGTAACGCAAAGATTTGCTAGTTTTAAGGTGGAAAGTGAACACTTTTGCACAGTAGCCTTTTAGTACAGTGGCTGTTGATTGCTCTGCCTCCACTTGATTTTGCAGAGTCTTGACACGTATGGTCTTAGCATGGCAGAAGTTTGGTATCCCTCCTGTAAACCTGCAAGGCAGTTTTAGTGATCATCACTTCACCTATACCATATTGTTTGTTTGGCTATGCTGTTAGGAATGCTCATTTTGAACCAGACATTGGCAGATTCTGCTGTGATCTGCCCAAAGAGCAATTAGCTACTCCCTCCCCTTCAGGTACATTTTGGTTTTATTTTGGCTTCATGATTTCCATTCCTTCATATAGTACTAGAGAAAGCCGTGATATGCAGATAGACCAGATGGTTATGTTGACAGATTGAGAATTCACTTCCTACTGCTTCAGAGCAGGTGAAGATGGGGAGTGTCTGTGAGTGTGCACTGGGTGTGCATACCCAGGCTGCACCCAGAGTGCAACTTAAGCAGTAGCAATGATTTCTCTTTGCCTACTTTCACTACTGTTTTAAATGTGGAAAAATTACATATAAGATTACCAGTGCATACGGAATAATTTTTAAACAATAAAATGAGTCTTGTTATATTGTTGTAGTTTATAATTTTACGCCAAATTAATTACAACAGTGTGCTAATTTTTATGTAACAGTACATTATTTAGAGGGAGTGCTGGATTTCTAAAATATATTCTGCATGTTTTGCTGGCTGGTATTTTTGTGTATGTGTTTATACTCAAGGTTAGGGCTGAACATTATATAATTAAACTTTTTTTGGGAGCTCAAAAACTCCCTAGCAGAATTATATGCATAGTTTCTGTGATTTGTGTTGATAAAATGTGTTTGGAAAAAGAAGGGATAAAACTAATATGTGATGATTTTTTTTTATAATTAAGAGAGACGTATTATTGATCTGTATCCCAAATTCTAATTTTAACCTTCAGCCAAGCTTACAGTAGATTTTGTGACTGATATACTGTAAATTACTGGTATATGTACACCATTTTAGAAGTGTTTATGTATCTTTTAATTCTATAAAGATAGTACTAGCAACCACCAAACTTCGAGATTAAATATGGCTTTTATAGCCTTGAGTGTGTTCTTCGTAACTTGAGGATAGTAACAATATCCTTTGCCTTGAATGTAGTAACAAAATCCTTTGCTCGGAATGTAGTGAAAAAGCTGGAAGTTCAAAGGCAGAGCGTGTACAGGAACACAGAGCAAAAGTTGCTCTGGAGGAAACCGTGGAATGGGGGTCAGTTCATTTATGGCTAGGAGGATTGACTGTGTTGGTTAGAAAATTTCTCAATGCTATTGGCATGACTTGCCTGTCTTCCTTTCCACCCAGTGATGAATAGCATTAATTTAAACCTATTTAAGGCTAGTGTGGGAGAAACCACAGCTTTTGTTGTGGTCAGTGCTGTACACAGTAGGACTGGGGGTTTCATTTGGTTAGGGCCTCGAGCTGCTTCCAGAAGACACAGCTCCTTGGTTTTTTCAATCTTCTACAGAAGCAGGGACAACTCTAATTGCTCCTAAATGTCAGTATAGATTATTTAAAACTATTTGGAGGATTAGAATAGCTGAAAAAAGTACAGATTGAATTCAGCAACTGTGCTAAAGTGTAGTTTAGTACCATCCCTTCAGAAATTTCTCCATGGTTCGAAGAGAGTTTGCCTCTAAAAATATTATAAATTGCAAATCTTTGCGGGGTGAGGAGAAGAGGAAGAGTCAGGTGGAACAGGAAAAGAATGAATGAATGGGCATGCTTTGTTAAGAGAAACATAAAACCGTGAACCTAATTGCAAATGGAGATGCTCTGAAAGTGTTTTGGTCTAAGTAATGACTGTAAAAGGATCTTGGGCAGGGGGATATCAAATGGAGAATTTTATAATGCATATTCCCCCTGTTTTTGTATAATTTGTTTGAGACAAAGTGCTACTTGCGACTTCAGGACGTTCTATTCAAATTTTTAGAAAGAAAAGCTTTACAAAGACTTCTTTCAGAGCTGAGGCATCCAGTTAGTGACTCGGGTGCACATAGCCTGGCAGAAGTGCTGTGGAGGAGCATCCGATCTCTGTTTTGCATCATGTAGCTCATAGTGTTGTCCACTTTTAGACTCTCTGCCACGGATGTAATGGTAGCGTACATGTTACTGATCTAGACTCTGATGTCCCTGAGCTTATCAGAATCTTCTAGCTGCTACTTAAACAGAAATGACTTTTTTCTTTGCTTTCCCCAAATATTAGAAAACACTTTTTCCTTTTTTGTTATGGTAACTGCACAGTGTAAAGCATATTTTATCTAATGGAATTAGTCCTCCCATTACTGTTCTAGTTAAATAAACATGGCTTAGGAGGCAAAGAGATAAGTCCAGCAAGTGATGAATGCAGCGACTCTACAGCACAGAACATGTTTGCTGTTCTGTTTGCTAAACAAGCTGCATAAGGTAAAACTGAGGAGGAGAAGGCCACCTGTGCCATGTACCTTGGCGAATCTCGTTCTTTGAGCTGTAACATGTTACTAACTCAGCAATGAGTCAGTGGTCATAATGACTAGTGACTGAGGTGGAATAGTTCTGGAGTCTTAGAGAACTTTAAGTTTACTGTCTTGTGTGCTTCTCTTCATGTCTTTCAAACACTTGACCTGGTGGTAGCTTTTCCAGCCTGCATCAAATGAGAGCACAGAGAAGGAGATGGAAGGAAGGGAGATAACTTTGAGCGTCTGTCCTGCGACTGGCACTGTGCAAAGTTTGCCTTATATGTAGCTTGTTCTTTTTTATTTTATTTTTTTCCAGGGCTGGGGATCCCTAGGCAAGCATTCTCGCTCAGAACCAGTCCATACACTTGCTTTCCCTTTTCTCTTCTCTTTTTTTCTTTCCCTTTCCTCCCTCCTTTTCTTCTTTAACTCCTTCCTCACATCAGTATTATAAGTAATGAACTCCACTTTGAACAAATGAGAAGAGCGACCGCAACGGCCTTACTTGCAAAGAGCAAGACTCAAACAGGTCTTCTGATTCCAAACCGTTTGCTTTTAAAAACATCCAAACCCACATTAGAGCTGTCTTAGTAACCCTAACACTGTTTAAATGGTGTCACACACCTACCTAGAACCAAAGAGGAACTAAAATGTCAAAATCCAAGCCATTCCCACAGAAGTATTTTCCCCCATAGAGTTCAGATCCTAGCCACATAACCAGGCTGCACTTGATTAGGAGAGAGAGAAATGGTCTATGCTTGCAGTGTTAGGGTCAAAAATCTGGAATGACTTGTTCCTTTTGTTTTCAGAATAGTGAAGTGAATAGATGCATTATGAAACAGGTTTGACTTTTTTTTAAAGATAAAGTTAGATTAATGGGCTCTAGGTACTTTGGGATGGTACTGAGCATTAAAGCAAGTCCTATTTAAAAATCTGAATTTCATATACTATTTCATCATGCAGATCTTTAACATTTACATATGCATAAGACATTTTTTAACTTGTAACGATTAGATTTAGAAATTTTCAATTTACTTTGCTCTGGAAAGATTCTTTGGCCTTGTGTCAGTTATATAAAAGAAAACCAAAATAATGCTAAAAAAATGGGATTTTATTAGTTTAAATTTAAAGTTTTTTAAAAAGCAAAAGAAAATGGAAGCAGTTTATTTTAATGCCCTTAAATGACTAAGCTTATTTTAATTTTTGAAACTTGAACAAGCTAAGTTCTAAATGATCTCAGTGCAAAAACTAAAAGCCTTACTTGATGTGAATTTTATGAGTACAAATAGGAAAAAATGATTCGCTAATTCAATTTATACTATATTAGTTCATTGTATATATTAATTCTTCTAAATTGTATTTAAAAATCAACTGCCAAATTGAACTTATATTGAATAAAATATAGATATGGCGTTATTTTGAGAGAAGGTCTCACTATTTAGCCCTGACTGGTCTTGGACTCATCGAGATCTGCCTATTTCTGCCTTCTAAGAGCTGGGATTAAAGCTGCAAGCCACCATGCTCAGCCTGAATGAAATTGTACTTTTTTTCATGGCTACTTTTGAAATGCTTTAAAGTGAAATTAAAACATTTAAAAAATGGATCCTAAGCTGAATATGGTGACTCTTATCTTGTCACTCAAGAAGTTGAGGCAGGAGGATTGCCTCAACTGGGTTCAAACCCAGTCTGGGCTACAAAATGAGATCCTTTTGTAAAAACTGGGAAGGCGGGAGAGGGAGAGAGACCCACTGTAGCATCTGCTGTCATTTTGCTACTGTCTTTGGCACTGTGGTCTGAGTGACTTTATCCTTTTACAGTCTTCCCAGCCCATGACTGGGCAGTACATTGCATTCATGCTATTGGAGAAGATATCTATAGTGAGTCATGTAGCTTGATCTGGGTGGAAATTTTTGGTAGCAAAAGATATTTGTCAGTGAGTAATAGGAACTGTAGAGTTACAATATCAATATTCTCTTTGAAGATCAGAGACGTGTTTCTTGATATTAGAAAACTGAAGCCATCTCTTCCCTGTTGAGTATTTTCTTTCCTTCCCTTGCTGGAAACAGTCACAATTCGGTGTATTTTAATCTTAAAGGGATTAGTTGTTTAATTTTAAGCCCCTGTATAAAATGATTATTGTACTTAAAGGATCCCTTTAGTGTTACTTTCAAATATTCCATTGACTTTCAAAGCAGTTGACATTACAAGGCCTTAGGCTAACAAATTCTCACCAACTCTTGTCCAAATCTTGACTGCAAGAGTCAAGTTAAAGTCCACGACATGCGGACGGACTCCAGGGCTGAAGTGACATCAAGTCCTTCTCCATGCCCTTTTTAAATATTCTGAATGGGTGTGGGATAGAGATGCACAAGACTTTAGAGTAACTGAGGTACGATGCCCCTGCATGTGAACCTATGTAGCATGCTCTGTGTGTGTGTGTGTGTTTCTGTCTGTCTGTGTCCGTCTGTCTGTCTGTCTGTCTGTCTGTGCGGACTCAGTTACAACAGCACATTAACAATGGAAATTGTGGATATTTTTATGCCAGATGCATTTCATTACTAATACTCTGTGTTTCAAACATTGTTCATGGAAAATGGTCTACCTAAGACTGTGTTTCCCATATTAAGTAATTGAAAATGGGCGTAGTTTACAAATGTCTAAGATGAAGCAAGGATTCTAGATTAGAGTCCAACCAAAACTTTTTGCCTGAGAAATGTTTGTCTTTGTAGAACTATGACAACTCTGCGTGGGCGTATATCCTATAAAATCAGTAGGTTCCTGAAGCTGCTGATGGATTCATTTACTGGCCTCCTCTCCCTTCTTGTAAAGCACAGGTTCGTCTTTTGGAATGTGGTTTCCAGTAACTTCTGACAAAGGGGTCTGTGATGATGCTGCACAGCAGAGCAGCTCTGCTATATGTTCTTGCCAGAGAAAGACAGTGCACTGCTTTCATTGTTTGACCTCTCAGTAAATGATAGAGACTTTTATTAAAAATTATGTTTAATGTACATTTGGAAATTGTTCCCCTCTCCATGCTCAATCAATAGCTATAGCACTTTGGGTCAATGGGTGGTTCATTGGGTAAAGTTACTTGTTGCGCAAAGTCTGGTGACTGAGTTCAATCCCTGGGACCCACAAGAAGGTGAAAGGAGAGAACCAACTCAACAGAGTTGTCCTCTGACTACATATGTGCCATGGCACACATGCCCCCACATCATGTTCACAAAAACACATATAATAATAATAATTTTAAAAAGAATTACAACACTTTACAAAGTTCTCAATGAATTATTTTTTAATGACATATTTTGGTTCCAGTGAAGTACAGTGAGGATAATAATTTTTAAATGTACCATCATAAAGAGCCCAGGATATGTGTGTGTGTGCGTGTGTGTGTGTGCGTGTGTGTGTGTGTGTATATGTGGCTATGTCAGGCTAAAATGTTACAATTAAATAAGTAATTGTTCTGAAGATATTTGTCCCTCATCTCAGAAAAGAGGACAAACATGCAAAATGGATAAATGTAATCCTTTGTACTTTTGCCACCTACATTTTTAAACTACAGTGACTGATTTCTCTAGAAAGGTCAAAGGTTTCAGACAAAACCCTTCGTAATTCTTCAAAGAGCCATTTTCAGTTTTGCTATGTAAAGGCTGATTATGTCTCGCTTTCACTTCATTTGCTCTTGAGCCTGGGAGGTGGCTGGGTGGTGGGGTGATGGATAAGTGAAGCCCTGACAGGAGACCGCAGGCTTGGCCGGTGGGCTGGGGCTAGAGCAGAGCTGGAGTGGACAGGACCATGAGTTCCATTTCTGGCTTTTTATTATGAAGTCTCTTAGTTTCAAAGTGAGGGCAGTGGCTTTAGTAGTTCATTCTGCTTTGCAACAACAGAGCATTCTACCAG
Organism: Nannospalax galili; assembly: GCF_000622305.1. Classification (NCBI taxonomy): domain Eukaryota; kingdom Metazoa; phylum Chordata; class Mammalia; order Rodentia; family Spalacidae; genus Nannospalax; species Nannospalax galili. The sequence goes on from NW_008330319.1 coordinate 639,814, forward strand.
AGACTCAAACAAGGGACAGCCCGAGCAGTTTGTGCCTTGGGGCACTGTGACTTTGAGGAGCTCTGTATATGGTGGATATGGATTTCTTTGATTTTATGTGAGACTGTTTGTCTTTATTTAGTTTTCTTTTTTGACTTTGTCAAGTTTGGGAGAATTGTTCATGGTATGTGGTAGGGAGAGTAGATATGCTAAAGACTTGTGGGTGACTGCCCTTGTTCAGAAAAACAGGGTCGGAGAGCATTAGTAACCCAGTCAAGTCAGACTATTAGGAAATAATGTTTAAGCCAAATCTCTCAGATCCCAGGATTGTGCTCATAAAATGCAATACTTAACTAGTTTTTTTCCTTATATATTATCTTATCAGCTCTTCACATAAAGCGTACTGTTTGGCTTGGGGAAGTTTTTGTAATTACCTATATAGAGGGAAAGCAGGTTGAGGAACTTGGCCCAGGCAAGATGCTTAGTGGACTTGTCTGCTCTTCTGTGCAAAGTGTCCACCAACACATCAGGCTCTAAGCCCTGCTTCTAAATTTATAGTAGCAAAAAATGTTCTCTGGAATTGCATGATAATCCTGAAAGCCATTGTTTTTCCTGAAGTTTCAAAAAGTCATGAGAAAATTAGAGTTCTGTCCATTTTGATATTAAATTTGGTTTTTTACCTTGAAGGAAATGGAGAGGCCCAGACCTTCATTTTGTAGCCAAGAAGCCTAACTCCATGACTCCTGGGCCATGGCAGCTGCATCAGGTGGAAGCACTGGCTGCCGTTGGCCGATGAGGTCTGTTTGGCTGCCTCCCCTGACAAGAGCCGACCACGGCACTGTCACGTTCTCAGTTCTCACTACTGCTTGATGCTGGGTTCCCAAGATAGTAAACCCCCAAACATAACATGCAATGAATGAGTTAGCCTATGTTATGTATACTTTCCTCAGAAATTAAGATTTTAAAGCTTTTGATATTGTAACATTACGCTCCTTCTAATGAATAGGCTGTGTGGAGTCATAAACATTTGTAGAAACAGTTGTTCGCTTTGCTTTTTAGTTTTTAAAAAGTTATTTTGTGTGTGTATGTGTGTGTGTGCATGATGATAATGATGTGTGCGGTAGGAGGTGCATGCATGGCACACGTGTGTGTGTGTGTGTGTGTGTGTGTGGTGTATAGGTCAGAAGCCAACTTTATCAACTTCATGGAGTCAGTTCTCTCTACCTTTACACAGGGTTCGTGGATGGAACTCAGGTCATCTGGTTTGCATGGCAAGCCCTTTACCTACTAAGCCATCTTGCCACCCCCAACATTGCTTTTTAAGTAAGATCATTGGCGCATAGTGAGGAATTGTGTCATTTGACTTTATTTCAGTTCCATGTCCAAGATTTTTTAAAAATCAGAAATATCCATGTAAGAGAAAAGCTAGACACAGATGTGGCCCAGGTGCTTTCTCTTACTCACCACCATGACTTGTTTTCTCCACAGAAAGCTGGTAAGGCCCAGAGAATTTCATTTCTTTTTAAAGACATCCTTCTAGTAATGCTGAAGTATGAAACAGAGTTACAGGAGCACTAAACATCATGAGGACAAGAGTGGAAAACAGAAAGGAAAGGAGGGCCTTGGAGAGCAGGCTGCAGGGAATTCGCTTGGCAATTGGTAGTGGTTTCTAGAACAGCCAATTTCAGTGGTACAGCCACCTACAGGCTCTGTTTTCTTTCTTCTCAAGAAAGTTAGCTACCATGAGACTTCTACGCTGAAGTGGATTTTAAGTTGTCAGAGGTCTGGAGCCGCTTTGCTGTTTCCCTCGTTTAAGGAAGGCTGACACATGCGGCATTTGGCTAGAAAGCATTCATGGATAGTGTGACTGTGTGCCTGTGTATTAGTGCAGTGGCTCTGAGGGTCTGTGTGTGTGGAGGGGGGTAGTAATAGGAAACAGAACTTTGCAGGTCTCATAGATAAAATAGCAAAAAAATAACAAGAATCCAGTGCTCCAAACAGCACATATCGCATTTTATTATTCTTGTTGCTCCCTGTTCTGTTTGCTTCATGTTGACTCTGAAACTGAAATCTGTTTCTAGCACCATGGCTGTGTGTTGTGCATGCTTCTCCTGTATAAAGCATAGAACAAATGATTGTTCTATAATTAGTTTCAAAAAAGCAGAAAGTGTGTGTCTGTGTGCACGCGTGCGCGCGTGTGTGTGTGTGTGTGTGTGTGTGTGTGTGTGTGTGTGTGTGCGTGTGTGTAACATTTAAAAAATGGCATGGGATTGTCATAGAAACTTGTTCTGAGCCCTGTAAATAAAAATGGCTGGGGATTAGTCACAGAAACATGTGGGATGTCATGAAACTCAACACACATTTCTTTGTTTAACAGTCAGTAAGAGAAGGGAAGCAAGCTTGATACAGTCCCTGGGATGTTAGCAGTTCACGTCCTCCAGGGAAAAGAAAACCATATCACCTTCAGATTAGATAACCCATCCATGTACAATGCCAAAGTGTACCTGATGAATTTAGCAATATTTGGTATTTCCCTTCCTTAAGAGTGTCTAATTTCCAAATAAGGAAAGTTTAAAAAGTTGAAAATCTCTCTATATTTGCTACTAATCTTTAGAATCTGACCCTTTCCCGTGTTCTGTTGTAATTCTGAATAGTATTTTTACAGTTCTAGACTCATTCTCTTTTCTGTTGTCTCCTATTTCTTCATGTAGTACCAATAGAACTGGATATGTGACTGATAAATGGCCTTCCCTGATGCCGTGCATGTCTATATATATGTGTGGGTTAGAACCGAGTCTTTAATAATGCCATTAACACCCATTTCTGTTTTTAGATTCTTTACTTAGAAGGAATTTGTTTCAGAATATTCTCTTTTTTAGACTCAGTTCAACATCTGGAAAAGGGATACCTTGTCTTTAAAATTGGAACTAATCTCCATCTGCATAGTCCCACCAGGATGATATTTCAGTAACCAACAGATCTTTGATTCTTTGAACTTTCAGAGGTAGGAGCTGGGGTTGGCTAGAATGATTCAGGACCTAAGGAATTCAGTGTTCTGGAATGGCTTGGGCATCTGACAAGGCACCTTTAGCAGGCTGGTGTTACTGTGTAGTCTTTCTGTAATCAGGATAATAGATAAAATATTTAAATGTTAGTAACTGGATTTAAACCAGTATGGATTGGAAAGGTGGCTCTATGGTCTTCCACTGTTGAGTTAACTGTTGAACCGTTGAACCCACTACTCCTTTAAATCAGAGAGGGCATGTGTGGAAATATAGCTAAGTGTGTATGGACCATGCAGGGACATGCCCCCCCCCCCGTCTTCCTACCCACTCACTGGGAGTTTCTACAAACTACTATCAACGTAGTGTTTACTGTAACATGTATGCATATTTTTATTTCTTGCCATGCATTACGAATGCTCTAACTCATCTTTGCTTGGCTATCTTATTCTTTAAGACCTAACTGTCTTACAGTTTCTTCAAGGAAGCCTTCTTTTCATCCCAACTTGAACTAAGGATTCTTCTCTGTTCAACTCTGTGCCATCAGCACAGTTAGTTCCCCTCCGTCACATCCTGTATCAGGATAAAACTGTTTCTGTCTTCCAAATTGGACTGTGCTTTTTTTCTGGGCAGGGACAGGTTTGTTGTTTAGGACATAGGGCATATCAGGTATAAACAGCTATAGGATAGCATTGGGCCTTACGGTGTGTGCTATAGCATCTTTGTTCTGCTGGTGATGAGAAGAATCTGAGTCAAGCAAAACAAGAACTTGAGAAGTACATAGCTGGAATTTTAAAAGCAGGTGATAAGGACTGAGGATGTTGCTCGGTTGGTGTAGTGCTCGCCTCTACACATAGCATTCTGGGACTGAGTCTAAGTACTGTGTAAGAAAAAAAAAGTAGGAAATAGATTTTGATATTTAGCTCAGGACTGAGATTAAGCCCAATTTTCTTGGCCGAGAATGGTTTTCCCTCCTCTACCATAGAAACTGATTTCTATTTCTTTACCCAAATCTAGTTTCATATTAACCCAGAGGAGTTATTGACATGTAATTATAATTCAGAATTTAAAGGTTAGACTTCTTTATTGAAAACAATTCAGGCTATTTATTTTTCTTTCTAAGATCCTGATCTTGACTTTCATTTGGATTGTTTAATCTCAAAAAGACACTGAATATAGGGGTGGAGAGATCGGACACAAGCCCCACTGACTAGCAGCTGTTTCTCAGCCACCCACTGTGTGCTAGGTACACTTGCTAAGCATGGTAGTAAAGACTTCGTGTTATGGAATTTTCAGAATGCAGTTTTATTAGAAATGGAGTGCATATCCTCAGGGTGAGCAGTCAACATTTTTTTGTTGGTTTTGAATCATATTCTCTCTTGGTCAATGGGAAAAGATGTGTCAGTCATTCCTGATCTCTATGTATGTGTGCTGTCTCACTTAATGGGGTATATTTGGGAATGGTTGGGTTACTTCTTGTAAGTTGGGAGATGCCATAGGCAATAGGGCAGAAACTAACAATTGCAATCAAGGGCAAGTTGGGCCCAGTTATAGAGGGCTGAACTCTTAAGTTTCACTTTCTGAAATCTAAGGCTATACTCTCATTAAAACTGTTAGAACAATTTCATTAGCTCCAAAATGCAGGGGTATATGTGAATCTTCTTTGTTTAATTGGAGACCTGTTTACTGTAGGTAATACTACCCTCTGGAAGGGAAGCAGAACCCAACCCAAGATAAGAGTTTCTTTCCCCCAACACATACAGCATTCATGATTTTATTTCTCTAGGCATTTTCATTATCAAAACCATCCCACCACACACTCCCCATAAAGCGTTTTTGTCTGGCCCTGCATTCACATCTGAAAGCTTCTGCTGGTTTCAGGAAAGGATAATGGAAGCATTTTGACAAAACACTTCTTTAAAAAGAGCCTTAAAATAATGAGAAACAGAAACATCATATGTAAATTAATGTTTTTAAAAGAGAATGTTAAGAGGCAGCAAAGGTAGAAAGAAGTCTGATGGGTAGAGGGTAACTTTCTACCAGCTGCTGTGGTGCTTATCAGTGAAATTCCACCTCGTGGCCTTATTCTTTTATTCTGACTATATTTTGGATATGAAAGAGTATGATTACCTTCATTCTGGTCAAGTGTGGATAGACAAGCTGTGCCATTTCATTTTCTCAATAAATGACTCTTGGTAAATGTAGACCTTTCTGAGGGAAATCTATCCCTATGTACAAGCCTGATGTGCTGAATTCTGACTGGGGTTTTGATGAGGTAGGGAGCACCCCATATCAGTCACATTCATCTTTGACTATCACATGCCATTCATAGCCTATTAATTAAAATTTTTTGAAGGTATTTACAGAATCTCACTTCTGTAACTAGATTTTTTTTTCCTCTTTGAGATGAGATCTCTGTGTTCTCCCGGCTGGCCTGAAAATCCTGAGCTCAAGGAATCCCACTGTCTCAGCCTCATAAGGAGCTGGGTGTATAGGCAGAGGCCAGTGGGCTGGATTATAGCCAGACATTGAATACCATCACGGGAGGAATGGTTTGAACACACGTTCAAGCTCTAGCTCTGCTAAACCACAAAAAAGCTTTGTTGATTTCTTCATATATATGTGCACACATACATGTATCATATTGTCTGTATACATCAATATAAAGAAGTATTTAATAAGTGTATACATTCTAACTTTTTACAACAGTCTTTGCTCATCTCTCTTAGCCCCATCTCAAGAATAAAAGTTTATTTTGAACTAATCACAATCAAGACATGAAATGCGATATTTAGAGGTTGGATGCATTATCATGTCTTACCAGAGTTGCCTCCTGCATCCTTGCACACTCATTTGTATAGACAGTCGTGATTGGATTTGAAATATAAATCTTCCATGTCAGTCAAGTAGAAAAGAATAAGGATTTGTTTTTCTAATTTGACTATTAATATATTCCTTTGAGGACTAAAATGATAGAATTATTTAAAATAATCAAAATAGAAATTTCAGTCTCAACATATTTCTTGAATTAAGCCTTTTCCTTAAGTATTTTGTTTATTATTTTTGTTTTATGTGTGTGAGTGTATCACCTACATGTACTTAAGTGCACCCATGTTGTGCAATGCCCTCGGAGATCAGAAGAAGGCATTCAATCCCCTGGAACTGGAGTTACAGATGGTTGTTAGCCACCGTATGGGTGCTGAGAATTGAACCTGGGTCCTCTGCAAGAACAGCCAGTGCTCTTAACCTCTGGGCCATCTTTCCAGCTTTGAATTAAGCCTTTTCAAGGGTGTTTCTGGAAAGTTCTAGGTAGAACACTATGAAAAATCTTTTCATTTTAATAAACACTACTGATTTTATTTTAAATTTATTTTTAATGTTAAAATGTGTGTAAGCTATAAAATGCATACATACTAAAGACCAGTGGCCTGCCCCTTGCCTAAGACGGGACCCTGTAGTCTCGTTGCTCTGAAAAGTTCACCCATTACTCTGAATTTTGTATTTGTAAATTGCCCTCCTCTAAAATAGATGTTTTATCACATACGTAGTTTTGCTTGTTTTAGTGTTTTATAAAAAAGCTTTATACACACACACCGAGTTGCTTTAAATTTCTCAAAATTGTGTTTCTAGTATTACTGCATATGCTGTACTTTGTTATTATTTCTTGTGTAATATTCCATTGTATGATGGAACTATAAATTGTTTCCAGATTCTTGCTGCTAGCAAATAATTCTGTGAGCCTGTGTATACGGTACATACCTAGCATGCCTAGGAGTAAGATTCTCACATTGTAAGCTGCATAAATGTTAAGATTTATAGACTTATTCATTTATTTTTATAAAGAAAGATTTATTGGAATACAGATAGCACTTTTAATGTAAATGTTAGCTCTGGCTTCTGCAAGAGTTGAAGAGTGACAAAACTGATTATTTGGCTCTGTAGAGTATTACAAATATATACACTTATTTATACGCTGCTTTACCAAAAAAAAAAGATTGTAATTATTGGCTTAGGAAATTATTTGAATTATAAAAACAACTGAATTTAAATTACTAAACCATTCTTACACTAATGTGTGAAATCAACTTTTCTAAAAATTAAAAATTCAGCAGAAACCTATCCAGTGACAGTTAGGGAATTATCAGTTTTCAGGTACTATAATATAAAAGATGAATATTTCATTTAGCTGATTATATAACATTTTCACAAAGTGATACACTAAATGCACTGTATAAAATAAATATATTTCTACAAGTCTGTATATAAGCATATAATATTAATAACCCATTTAAACCATACTTTCCAGTTTTATTTATATTACATGTATTATTTTTGTCCAGTGTTTGTTTATTTTTGAGACAGGATCTCCCTGTAGTCCGGGCTGGCTTGGAACTTGCCGTGTAGACCAGGATGGCCTCCATCTCACAGAGATCCTCCTGCCTCTACTTCCAAGTGTTAGGATTAAAGGCCTGCACTAACATGCCTGGCAAATGTGAAGTTTTAAAAGGAAATAGTGCTGATTTCTGATAATTTAACTGTACACATTCTCTTCTAGTGGTAACAGGGTGCTGAGGGGTCTGTGGATCTCCACATTTTTTCTAATATTTATCATTGCCACATTTTACTTTTTGCCAAACTAGAGGCTGAGAAATAGTCTGCTGTGTCCTAACTTGCATTTCTAACTTGGTTAATGATGAGATTAAGTGTCATTTTGTCTCTGTGTGAGCAACTGCCTTTTCTCTTCTGTGAAATAAAGGTTTTAAGCTTCTACCAATTTTGTTTCTGGTTAGCTGTTCATCTGTTCCTGGTTGGTGTGCAGGAGTTCTTAGTAGATTCTGGAGCCTTGTCCTTTAGCAGTTACATGTTTGCAAATATCTTGTCCTACCATGAGTTTGTGCCTTGTGTTTTTATTTTCTTCAGGTTACCTGTGATGAACAAAATATCACAATTTAAATGAAGCTTGTGAATTTTTCATGGCTAGTGTCTTTGTGACTTGTTTAAGATGTTTGTGTTATGTTTAGAAATGCGTGGTATTTTTATACATCTTTGTGTTCATATCACGTTTGTTGCACCTACTGTTTATTTTTTATATATGATATGAGGAAGAGATTGTTTCATTTTTTTCTAGAAGAATAAACAGTTTTAAATGCACTAATTATCAAATGTTTTTTCTGCTCCTCAAATGCCCTTCAATGCACTGTTACCATTTGTAGTTTTCATATTTATTCTTGTGACTATGTTTCCAAATTCTCTGTTCTGTTTAGATAATTAGTCTATTTTATACCCCCTCCCCCTGCAGTGTTCAGTTTCTAAGCAGTGCAGTGAGTCTTGACATCTGGCAAAACAAGTTCATGTTTCTGTTTTTCAGAAGTATTTTTCAGTGTCCTCAGCCCTTCCTGGTTCTAGGCATGATAGAATCATTTGGTCAGTTTCATGAAAGACCCTATTGGGACTTGGATTAGAAGTCTGTTAAATCTGCGGATGGAAAAACTGACAAATTTTTAACTAGCAAATCATATTGTCTATGAATATTCTCTCTCTCTCTCTCTCTCTCTCTCTCTCTTAAAAAATCTTTTGAAAATGTGTTATTTACAAAAATTCTTGTCTCGTAAATGTAAACTGTAACTATTTGGGGGTGGAAAGATTGTAAGAACCAGGGGTGGTGCGTGACCATGAGGAAACAGTCTTACAAGCTCCTGGGACTTTTCTCATATAAACCTACAGCAATGGAGACAACATGCAAAAGGCCCATGCAAAGTCAACCAGACAAAGACCAGCCTAGAACTGGGGGAATGGGCAGGAGGCCCCAACCTTAGCTGAGGAACTATTGGCAGCTGATCACTGCTGGGTGAAGGAGAGTTAGAGTTCTTTAAGGGAGGGAAGCTAGACAAGCTGAACAGGCTCCAGTGGATGAACTCACATCAAGGGTCATCTGGGTACACAAACTTGATTCAATAGACCTTAATATATATGACAGAATGCATGAAATCATATGGATGGATTATAGGGGGCTGCAAATAGGGGAGGGATTCTAAATATGATTAAGATGCATTGTATGAAGTATACAAAAATTCAATTAAAATATGCATTGAAAAAACTAAAAAAAAAATGCCTTTAATATAATAAGATCCAGCTGCTTGGACTTAGTTATATATTGTCCTATGTGTAGACAGGAGTCATCTGTTGAGATGGGAGCCGTGGAGGGAAGGGTAAGAGTAAGAAAACACTTGAGAAGGTAGGGAAATGGAAGCAGAAGTACCAAGGGAAAGAATTCCAGGAATCCCAGAGGCCTTAGGGGAAGAAGATAGAGCTAGAGCTTTCTCTAGCAATCAGCCCTGCAAGCAGAAAAAAACTGAAAAAAAGAAAGCTGGTATTTCATACATCAAAAGTCTGTGGAGTGATTGATTACAGAGTAAAGACAAAGACACAAAGTGTTGTGCAGGACTGACAAGACAGCTGTTGAGATGAACTGTGGGTTGCAGTATGGTAATGAGAGGTAGCCACAGGGAAGGAGAAAGAAAAGGGGGAGCCTTTGTCTGGACAAAAGCTGAAAGGGCTGTGGAGGAGAGGTGGGTGGGGAGGGAAAGGAGCCTGAAAGGAATTAGGAGCTTGGCTTTCCTGGCACTCTGGTACCAATACCCAGTGGGTTCCAGTACCAAAAACTATCACTGCTTCATGTCTCTGCCCCTATTTTGTCCCTAAATACCCCAGGCTACCAAAGGTACAGTGGCTAAAGCTGCCTACCTCCCACTTCCCAGAA
>NW_008330319.1:649659-654015 GCF_000622305.1 Nannospalax galili
CACTACTTACTTCTATCAGTTGTTTTTTCAGATTCATTTAAACTTGATTCTGGTATAGAAATGCACTTAAACTTTATATGGTGATTCATCTATAGTTACACATTTTAGCTAGTATTTTACCTGTTAATTCTTTTGTGTCATCTGTATAGATAACTACATCAAATGTAAACAATGATGTTTCTGTGTCTACTATCTTGGTTTCTGTGCTTCTTTTCACTTCTCTGAATGTGTGTGCTCAGCAGGGCCTCCTGTTCAGTGCTGGGGTGTCCACATGTGAGGGTGGGCACCTTTGATTCTTTTTCCAGACATATTATTTACTTATATATACTTTTCAATATTTATTTCATGTGTATGAATATTTTGCTGCATATATGTAAGTGTACCACATGTATGCAGTGTCCACAGAGGCCACAGGAAAGCATTAGGTACCCCTGGAAATGGAGTTACAGTTGGATTTTAGCTGCCATGTGGGTGCTGGGAGCCAAACCCAGGTCCTCTGCAAGAGCAGCCAGTGCTCTTACCTGCTGAGCCATCTCTCCAGCCCCAAAATGCTATGTATGTTTTAGCCATGAGTAAGACAAGTTAATGCTTTACCATTCATTATTACTTTTCCTTATAACATTTTAATCAGAAAAAGGGTAAGGCCTTATTTGTCTCACCCCCACTTTCTTCTTGTTTTATTTTTAATTTTTATTTTATGTGTATGAGTGTGTTCCCTGCATGTGCATAAGTGCACCTATGTCATGCAGTGCCCTAGGAGGTCAGAAGAGGGCATGGATCCCCTTGTACTGGAGTTACAGATGGTTGTTAGCTGCTGTGTGGGTGCTGGGAACTGAACCAGGTCTTCTGCAAGAGCAGCCAGTGCTGTTAACTGCTGAGCCATCTCTCCAGCCCCTCACCTCCACTTTTCAAAGGATCTGTACCACCAACAAGAAGATTTCTTATTCTCCCATCAGATTCTTTATGCCAGGAGAATGTAGTTTCATTTATTAATGGTTAAGTGGTGTTTTTAAGAATATAGTCACCCACTATTTCACAGTAAGAGTCTCATTTGACATAGTAATCATTTGATGGTCATGGAAGAGAGGTACATGTTTTTCATTGACTTGAGGTTTTTGGATTCCCTATTGTGTCTCTCAAGTTTTAAACTTTAAACAAAATTAAATTATATTTCTTTAGTTGTATGTGCACGTGTATGTGTGTGGGTGCACATGTGGAGGTCAGAGGACAGTTTGTGGGAGTTAGTTTCCTTCTTCGACCATATGGGTCCCAGAGATGGAACTCAGGTCATCAGGGTTGGAGGCAAGCGCTTTATCCACTGAGCCCTGTAGGCCTCATTCTTTCAAGTTTTGGGTTGATATGCAAAACTTTTAAGTATCGTTTTTCACAACTTAAAATGTCTGGTTTGGATGTGTCTACGTTTTCCCACTTTCTCGTGTAATTTTTGTTAAGACTTGAATGGATGACTCCTAATCTTGTGAGCAGACTGCAGGAAGACAACTGTTAAAAGTAGAGAGCGATTAAGCAGTCAGGGGTTTATTATGCTTAGTGTTTTGTTTAAGTCTGTTCTTAATTGGTTGATTAATGTACAAGAAGTTCCTTTCCCCTCCATGTCTACAGATGGCAAATGGTAGGTCCCAACTGTCATTGTTCACAAAAAAGGTTATGGTTCAAAGTCAGAGATTCAGAGATACCACAATAATCAATCATGGGAACTTATGTCAGTGTGCCCAGCCAGGCAAAAGGCAGGCAGAGTGGTAATACTTACTAGCATCCCTTAGGAACATTTTTTGTGTTTGTTCTTGATATTTTTTTCAGAAGAGATTATTTAATTAAGTGAAACATCTCTCTGAATTTAGTGTCAGATGGTTAAATAAATATGAAAATAAAAATAAATAAGTTTTCAGTTTTATAGGTACATCAAATATTGCTGGGACATAGTTCTTATTAAAATGGGAATACTATAGAAGATATCATGTTAATGTATTGGAATTAACAGAGCACTTTGAAAGGAGTACCTTTTTAATATTTTCAAATGAAGATGATTTATAATGGTTAGCCTCCTTTCTTAGGAGGCCGAATAGAATTATGTTCTGGTATTGATCCACAAAGGGTATTTGCATTTTATTCATGCCATAAAAGTGCCTTTAATGGAGACATTGTGGTAATTGAATGTATACTGTGTATCACTATCAAAGTATCTTTTTAATTATTTTATGTTATATAATTTAGTAACTAAATTTAAGTCATGGGAAGGGAGATGGCTGTATTTCATCTTTTAGGTGTAGTGTATGGCCTTTAATGTTCTCAAAGCGGATGGCAGTTAAGGACATTCTTTAGTTGAAAGAGAGAAAAAGAGAAAGACAGAGACCAACCAGGGGAGAGGATTCCATTTTATTCAGCACAGTATGAAGCTAAGTCAAAGGAGTTTTGTTAATTAAATTCAGTTGCCGTCCATTAGACCAGTGCAGTGAGCTGATGGCCTGTGCTGAGTCAGCACAGGTATGCAATTTGGCTAAATGGCCATTTCTAAACCACAGCACACATTTCTCTTCTACTTCACTTTTTTTTTTAAAGTGAGAGTTTTTAATCTTCAAAATTCAGGAAAAGATGTCATTTTTATGTAATCTGTTGAGAACTCATTAGTCTGTTGACTTGGAACTATAGTTCACATGAACATTATTTTGGTTAAATGATTTTTTTTAAATATGCAGTATCTGCAGGCAAATATATTAGCAAAAATGTATGTAACATGTATCAGTAGACAAATTTATGCTTTAAAATTTTAGCTGTCTTAACCTAAAGTTGAATCATAATTATTCTTTGATTTTTTTAAGGTATTCTAAGCATTATAACTACAATCTTTATATATAATTGAGGGAATTTATAATAATTATAGGCATTATAAAAATGAAATTTAGGTGATGGATAAGTGATTCTACATGTTGGCACGAATCGCTGCATTTAAAGGCTTTGTATGTCAGACTAAGTTTCTTACCATGATGAAACGAGAACATAGCTCAGGCACTGGCTGAGGTACGGATTTGACAGCCAGCAAGCTTGCAGTGTTGCTGAGTGCACAGATTTCTACTTCCTGCCAAGATTAAAATTGGCGAAAACCAAAAAGGATATTAGGGATTGTCACTTTAAGAAGAAATAACATGTTAATGTTCTGCGTTTGCTAAGAAATGTAAGGGTGATTCCCTTGATCAGTGTTTTCAGCCAGTAGGAGAGTTTGATGAACTTGAACCTCAAAAGTGAAATCAGTAGAGGGTCTCTGACATTTGTGAGAAGCCTCAGTTCACTTTCCCTTAACAGGACTTGACTATTTTCCTTTGATTTAAGATTTCTTCACACAAACTTTAAGGTGGTTTTCCCCCAGCCCCTGAAGAACAAAGATCCACTTTAATTTTTCAGATTTGAAGACTGAACACTTGCCTTACTTCCTGATTTTTTTTTCCTGTGCAAGCAGATTTTTTTTCCTTTTATAAGTTGCCAGATATTTTCTATGACAATAACTCTTTATTGAGAACCTACTGTATGCCCAACCCTCAAATGTTGGTGTTTCTTCTGACTCAGGAGTTTTTATTTGAATTTAGGTGTAAAAAAGAAGAAAAAGGTTTCATTCCATGTTGTGAAAGAGTCAGAGGCAAAATCTGCTTATACGTTGCTATTTACAGTAAGTACTTTTGAAACAGCTGTAGACGTTCAAATGAAAGTCGCAGTGTGGAGTGGGAATGTGGGAACATTCATTTGTGAAGACCTCGCATTCTCCAGCTTTATAGCCAACAGAAAAGGAGATTGTTGTGCATTCTATTAAATACTGCCAGTATGATTAATTTAAAGGGTTACATTTTATTGAACCCTGGTGTAGATGTTCTTTGTCAACCCACATTCACAGCTAGTTAGAGTGTGTGTAGCATTTATCAAAACTTTCTGGAGCCCCTCTCACCTCATTAGCATCTGAATCTCTATTCAGCAGTTAATGTCCGTTACTGCTAGAGTGCTCAATTCTTGTTTTCAATAAGCCAGTTGTAAAATGTCAGACTGTCACTTACAATATAAAAAACCAAAAATGATGGTATTTGTAAAAATGTTATCACCTCATAAAAACAAATTGTAAAGACATGAAAGTGATCTTGCTATGCTGGGCTTTCAGAAGTGAGTTAGTGCGGCTACTTTAAATACCAGTTGTGTAGATTCCCACACTTTCCTACCAATGGAGAGGTTTACACAAGCATAATTTAAGTTACAATTACACTAATTAACATCTCATTTGCATAAATTGTTGAAGTCAAAACAACAACGAATTGTCTAAGAAGCTTAATCCTATTTGTCCAAAATAGAAAGATTTTT
>NW_008330319.1:654029-660770 GCF_000622305.1 Nannospalax galili
GGAAAAAACCCATGCTTTAAAAATTGGCAGCTTGGGTATGTCTTTAGTGCGTTGAGCATTATTATTTTAAAAATAAAGTCTTTCAGTTTATCAGTTTATTTAAGAATATATTTTTCTATTTTTTAGGATCCTTTGCTTTTTGTAAAATGAGAAACATTTTACAGATTGGTTTCTGAATCAGTGCTCACAAGTAGTGATGCTGGATTTTAGGATCAAGGGCTCTCTCTGTGTGTGACTGTGTGCATGTGTCGTTGAGCATTATTATTTTAAAAATAAAGTCTTTCAGTTTATCAGTTTATTTAAGAATATATTTTTCTATTTTTTAGGATCCTTTGCTTTTTGTAAAATGAGAAACATTTTACAGATTGGTTTCTGAATCAGTGCTCACAAGTAGTGATGCTGGATTTTAGGATCAAGGGCTCTCTCTGTGTGTGACTGTGTGCATGTGTGGTTGAAGGACTCTGTGTGTGTACATGGGTGTGTGACTGTACATATGCAGGTGAAGTGCTCTGTTTAAGTGTGTGTGTGTGTGTGTGTGTGTGTGTGTATGTGTTGTTGTGAGCGACTGTACATGTGCAGATGAGGGGTTCTGTGTGTGTGCATGTGCATGTGTGTGCATGTGCATGAGAAGACCCAGGTTCGTGCAGATGCAGGAGTTTGTAAGTATACCTATAATTATCAATAACAAATTAACATTTTGAGTATTTTCTGATCTCTTTCAGAGTATTGAAGTATATTCATTGTCTTGTATCTGTCTTTTTGCTACTGTTACTAAAGATTAAGGATATGTTGAAAGTGGTTTTTACTCAGGTTACATAAGTGTGTGAGAGCTCACATTGTTAAAAAGAGGATAAAGTTAGAAAATTTCATTTTGGGGGCATGCTGGGGGATCAAACCCAAAGCCTCTTATATGCCAAGCATGGGCTTAGCACCCCCAGACCAGAAAGTTTCTTTTTCAGTAGCCACTCAATTGTAGGTAGTTTCTAAGACTGTGGTTTAATAAAGTGAAATATCTTCAAGACTATTTAAAAGCAGTAATGGTGGTACACGCCTGTATTGTCAGCATGCGGGATGTGTAAGGAGGAAGATGGGAATTTCATAGTCAGCTTTGGCTACATAGCAAGTTTGAGGCCAGCCTGGGCTATACAAAAAGAAAGAAAAGAAGATAACTTTTTTACTCATTATGGATTGAGGAGAACATACCTTACTCATGTGTGTGATCTGCTAGTGCTTCAAGAGACTAGGATCACCTTGTTCACAGACACCATATTTGGATATTGAATAGGATCAGGTTACAGTGGGATGTTGTATTCAAACGGGAAGCTGACATACCCTGGCACTGAAGTAATGGCATTTCCACTGTTTTACTGGCCTTAAAATGTGACAAGATTCAGAATGAGATCAAAATGAAATTTTCTCTGTAAAATTGTGTCTCTTTTTAAAGCATTTATTTGTTTAGAGTATGTAGTTTATTTGGAGCATATGATATATATATATATATATTTATTTATTAGGATCTTGCTTTGACTGTCTTTTGCACTTTGACCTTATGAGGTGTGAACTATTATCTTTGAAATAAATTAGTTCACAGGTTCTTATTGAGGACCAGCTGCCAGTGAGCCATTGTTCTCGCTTTGGTAGTTGGTGTCTTAGCTATCTATGCACTTCAGTCCTTTCTTTATGAGATGTACCTTCTTCTAGTGGATATGTAAATACAAAGTAGTAGCTTGTGTCATAGAAACTAGGAGAATTGTGATACTGGGACTGTCTAGGAGACTTGTTGGGTAAAGATGAAGTTGAGGTGTGGATTGTAGGATTGGAAGGCAGATGGCCAGGAGGTGAGGACCAGCAGAAACAAGGACTCCAGTGCAGGGGAAAGGCCTGAGTACAGTGTAGAAGTGGAAATTGGCAAGGCTTCTATAAATGGGTGAGCTCACGTTGTTGGAATAGAGGTGATATAGAACAAGGCCTGATAAAAGCTCAAAGATCCAAGCAGCAGGCAGTCACATAGGGTTTTCAAATATGGATTTTGGTGTGTTTTGGCTAGCTGACTCTTGAGGCTCAAATGGCCAGTATCTTAAGAAACTGGGAAGAGAGGAGTTAGGGACTATAGAAAAGTAGCTTTCTTGGGCTGGAGAGATGGCTCTGTAGTTAAGAGCACTGGCTGCTCTTACAGGGGACTTGGGTTTGGTTCCCAGCATCCACATGACAGCTCACAACTGTCTGTAAGTCCAACTCCAGGGGATCCAATACTGTCTTCTGTCCTCCATGGGTACTAGGCATATATATCTTGTGTGTGCGCACGCATGCACACACGTAGGAAAAATATTCATGCATGTAAAATAAACACACCTTAGAAGAAAACATTAGTGATTATGTTGCTTTTTTTCCCTTCTATGCTGTGAATGATATGATAAACAAAAAGTAGTATAAGAAATGGCAAGAGGGGCTGGAGAGATGGCTCAGTGGTTAAGAGCACTGGCTGCTCTTGCAGAAGACCCAGGTTCATTTCCCAGCACCCACATGCCGTGACTTCAGTTCCAAGAGATCCGACGCCTTCTTCTGACCTCCACAGTCATTGAATGACATGGGCGTGCTTACATACGTGCAGGCAATATACTCATACACATAAAATAAAAATAATAAAATATTTTTAAAAAAGAAATGGCAAGAGCCTTTTGAATCAATCCATGGTTTCTACTTTGAATGATAAAACTTAAAAAATTAAAAATGTGTATATTCGTTGTATTTATAGCCATTATATATATTTAGATGTGTATGAAAAAATGTTATTTTTCCTTTCAAAGGAAAATGATATTCAGATTATTTTCCCTTCTATTTCTTTCAGATTGACTTCAAGAGAGTGCAGTTTCTGGGCTGGAGTATAGTTCAGTGTAGCTTAAGTATGTGCCAGGCTCCAAGCACCAAAATGAAGCAAAAACAGAAACAAAAAACCCCACAAACACCAAATCACATTGCTTTTGAGCACAGTAAACTGTTGGATTGCCAACATTTGATCTTTTTTGGGAACTCATGGCCATGTTAGAGATACTCAGCAAAGTCCTAGGCTTCTTTTCCCCTTTAATGAGCTCATCTTTGATGGGGCTGGACGGGGTGGCTCTTACTATGTCCTTTGTCAGTGTTCTATGTGACAGTGCCTTCAAGAAACTAGAAAGACTTGATTTCAGACACATTTTAGATATTTTAATATGGTTTGGTTGAAACTGGGTACAAAGCTCCAGAACATTAGCTTTTAAGATGACTTATTGCAGATGTTCAGCAAATATATCCTAGTCACTCAGCAGAAGTAAGGAGCTGTGGCAAAACTGATGGGAGAGTAGCAGGGAAAGAAAGACAAGAGGCTCTTCTTCCCTTCCAGATGCTTGTAGCTCTGCTGGGGACGAGGCAAAACAGTTAAGTGCTCTGTTCATGAGGCCCAGGAGAAGTGAACAGTATTGATTCAAGTCAAGGACTGTATGAAGAGGATGAGGGTAAAGCTGTGCCTTGAGTGTTGGCCAGGAACATGTGGGATAGAGCAGTGAATGGGGAGGTGTAGCATGGGTTGTGGAAACATGGTCTATGTGGTGCCTACAGTGTGAAGTATATGTAATTTCTCATTCATTCAGCAAGGTACCTGTCATTTGCCCAGTGCCAGCCAATGAGCAAGGCTACCCATGAATAGCTCACCAACTTTAATGGCAAATTTGTCCAGTTGACCCTTCCCAAAGAGGGAAAGGCCCATATATGGTAATTTTGACATAGTCACTCTTAGCAGAGTTGGATTTTGGCTAAAGTATACGGTTAAAATGTCATACTTGGTTAGTTGAAAGTATGAAACTTTAGACCACGTAAGAAGATGGTGTTAACCACAGCTCTCCTGGGTCTTTCCCTTCCTTCCCTTCCTTCCTTCCCTTCTCTCTAACAGTGACTCCAGTGTAGGCCTGTCTTCTTGTCGTGTTCTCGCATGTGGACTGCCCCTTTACTAGGAGAGTTTAAGTGAGATGTTAATTTCTTCTCATTCTAGGCCTCTTCAGCTAGAATAACATTTAATAGAAAAAAAAAAAAAAAAAAAAAAAAAAAAACAAAGGGTTATTACAGCTGTCAGAATAATCCCAGGATGGGGAAACTCTTCAGTTATCAGAAGCATTATCTTTTGGATTTGAGGACACCCTTGCAGACAGTGAAAGAAAGACCCTTAGTTAATCAACAAAATAAAAATAACTTCCTGGTCCACCTCTGCCACAGCCAGAGCTGCTGTGAACATTTGCAAAGGTAAGGACTTTGAGTAACTGCACATATGCCAACACCTGGATATCAGACAGTGTAGAGATGACCTTAGTGAAGGAAGCTGGCTCTGGAACTTTGCCTAGAGGGAAGGAGGTTTTGTGAATTTGATAAACACTGTCAGTTGTTAAGGCATCTTCTGATAGGTGAAAAGTGGTTTTTTGATGCAGTACTGCCTGGCACGAATCTTCTCTATGGTCTATTATCTTGTGAGAATGACATTCCTTAAGTTGGTATCTGTGTTCATCCCACCCAAATAAAGAATGTTTCATCAGCAAAGTGAATTGCCATAGAGTCATCAGACTCTAGAAATAAATTATCAGCGATGACTGCAGCCAGTGAGGCTGTTTGTTTATCAGATCACTTGAGAACAGAGTAAAGCGAGTTTCATATTTTCTTAAGTCTTGAATTCTCATTTTAGACATCTGTTCAGAAACTTTCTAAGTCATGGAGTATTCTCAATGAGCATTTTGTTAAACAGGTGAAAGAACACTTAGTTCTTCTTTGTTAGGTGAAATCTAATTAAAAATTGAATAATGACCTTGTGTTGGCTTGTAAATTACTTATTCCCTGCACGCATGAATATATTTTTAAAGCATGATTTTTTTAGTAACAAGGAATTCTTAAAAATACTGTTTGCTTTCGAGATTACAGTTGAGTATCAAAGGCCAGTGTCTTGTTGAGAGTAGTCTGTCTTAGAGACTTGTAGTCTTATGATCTATATTTTCTGTGAATATAGCAGAATTAGCTTAATCTTTCTTCTTCACCTCTTTAGCTTGATTACACTCATCAGAGCAGTTAACAGAGGCATCACTCTTTGTATTATACTAGGACTTCTTTATAAACTTAATAATTGGACTCTCTTTGTCTTAGAGGCCTGATTCTCTAGTGGGCTTCTGGTAAAACTGTGTGACTCCTTTTCATTAATGTGAATGGAGGTTGTGGGTGTAAATCCCTCCATAGTGAGGGCACAACAAGCCCCAGAGAGGGAAGTGTTTGTAATGAGTCACTGGGTTGTGATATAGGCTTTGCTTGGTAGCCCTGTTGCCATTTTTCCCTCCTTAGAGTGAAGGACTATGTTCAGGAACTAATTTCTTCTTACTTTGGGACTGTTAAAATGTCAAGAACAGAAAAAGATGAATTCATGGGTAGATGTAGGTCTTACATTAATAGAATAATAGGGTATGCATATAGTTTTGTGTTTTCCTTAGCTTTTGGGGTAAACATAAGTTGAAAATTTTAGAAACTTAAATACTTCACTAATAATGGTTACTTAATGATTAGTTTATCATTCTCATAGACTATAGTTTATCACTTAGGTGTTAAAGCTTTCAAATTCATGTACTGAGTACCTAGTGGGTATGAGACTCTGAGCTTAGTGATGAACGCATATAATATGTGCCCTACCTTCAAAGTCTCTGATAGCTTTTTAAAAACTTATTTTTATTTTTACTTTTTTGAAGTGCTAAGGGTAGAACCCAGGGCGTTGTACCTGGTAGGCAAGTTCTTTACCACTGTTTCTAAAGGCAGCAGACACAGTAATGAAAAGTGACTACAGAACTGCTTTTCAAGGAGGTGAGAGCACACCCACCCCCAGCCACCACAGAGGGAGAAGATCAAGTGCAAAAGCAAGGGCCGGGGGACATGTGAGCAGCCTGTGCACTTCCTAGGGAAGGCCCTTATGGCAGGGCAGTGAGGGGAAAGTGGCCCTAGCCGGCACAAAGAGAAGTTTACAGGAGGGTTCCACCAGCAGTCAGTGTGTCGAATGGAACATTTGTATCTGGATCCATAAGATGACACTTTGCCATTGTACAAGCACATGGTGCCCCAACAAGAGATTTGGAGGACCCAGTTTGCTATAGGCATCCGGTAAGAGGAAAATACTTTGATCTAGGAAGAGTCTCAAGATTGTTTGACAAGATGTAGAGACTATCAAAGATTCCACAGGTCTTTCTCTTTTCTAATGCAAGCAGGAAAGTATTCTGGCTTTAATTCTGGCTAAGCGTTATAACCTTCAGTTGAAAGAGAGAGTATACGTAAGCCTTGTTTTCCTTAAATATTTTGTGTGTGACCTGGTGATTTTAGCCTTCGTGTAGATGTTCTCTTTCCTAGTGACACAAATTCTTGTGTCCCCACTTCCTGAAGTTCACCCTACTATGGACTGCAGTGTCTTCCCTGCCACGTGCTCTGCCCTGGTTATCAGGTCCACATGATGAGAGGCTTTATTGCGTGGGCTAATTCACTCACTCAGCAAAACAAATGATACACACTTTTACGGAGAGCTCTAGAAAGTAAACTTGAATTTACAAGTGTTTAGTGAGAGGAAATTTGTTTGTCTTTAATTAAGAGAGACTGTATGGAGATGTAAGCTTAAAATGCATTAACCAGAGCAGCCGGAGTTACACGGGCACTCATTTGGGTACTCATAATCTGTGTGACTGAAGTGACATGATATTT
>NW_008330319.1:660842-692400 GCF_000622305.1 Nannospalax galili
TTGAGTTTTGACAAAAATGTTTTGGGTTATTGTTAACATATGGATTCTGATAGTTTGCTGGCTTCATTGTTGAGGAAATATATAGTATTAAGGGTATATAAATTTTCAGCAAAAACAGTTAATCATGTATTACGTTTGTACCTGGTGAGTAGACACCTGTGTTTAATGCCCTTGGATTGGTTCAGCCGTACTTCTGTCCATCTTATCTGTATCATATCAACTTGGGTATGACTTTAAAAATAAAAATTTGAGGAAGACATTTGCATACAGAGAGGGCTTATGAAGTTCATTTCCTTCATGTGGTGTACACTCACTTCTCAGACGCAGCCTGATCGACACAGACTGCATGTTTGTATCCTCAAGGACAAAGAGAAGGGCCTCCTCCATCTGCTCTCATTTTACAGTTCCTCTAGGTCAAATCACATTTCTTTAGCTTAAGTTTTGTGGTGTGTGCTTGGTGGTTTCAGTTGGGTTCTGTAATATTTATAACTATATGAGATGACAAGATGGAATTAACTTTAATTGTGGAGTTTTGCATAGTACCAGCATCCTAATAAAATAATATGAAATTCAGTAAGTAATGCCAAGTGGGACAGGACTCCATTCACATAAGCTTAGTAAACTGGATATATTCTTGTGGCACCTCTCCAGAATGTAGAAGAAACACATTTATCTAGGTGATTAGTATTCTTTCTGTCTGCCAGATTGAAGAATTGTTTGGAAATATTGTTAGAATCAAAACCATCGTCTGTTGCTACACAGTGCTGAGCATTCCAGGCAAACTCTGGCCGGTTCCTTCTTCTTATGTCCACTGATTTCATGTCTGCCACGACAGTGACAGTTTTCAGTAACAGAGCTGCCATCAAAAGGGCAGCAAGCCTGTAGTGAAGCCTTGGGGAGAGCAGGGTAGTCATTTTCCATCCCATCTCAAAAGATATTCTTGAAAATGCTTTGAAAGAGATCCCGGTACCACACTAGGCCCCTCCACAGTTTGGGTCTTTGAACTTATTAACAGCTCGCAGTTCAATCCATTTCAAGCTGAAAGCAGCTCCTCTGCAAACCACTTTCTAAACACTTTTGCCAATTCAAAATTTAAGGAAAATGAAGGTAAGAGTTCAAGGAAGTGCTAGGGTACAGGTGCTTTTAAATTTGCAACTCACCATATCAGATTTAAAATGAAAACAACCATGCCTTGCATTTTATGATGTCTAATTAGTGCCTTGTAATATATTTTGTTAGTGATCTCTGCTAGACACAATACCAGGGACAGTTTTTAAAAATCGCAAATAAATTTATGATAACTGTATTAGCAAATTGTAAGGACTTCAATTGACCTCCAGGACATTAGGAAATCAAATTTAAAGCATTGCATTGTCTGTTACTCAATGGAGTGGACTGAGGACAGCATGTGACTTGTGATCTGCAAATGATGCAATAGCTCAATATTCCAGTGTGAGTTAAGGTTGATCAGAGCATTGCCTTCAACTCTGCCTTTCCCAGGGCTGTTTGAAATGTTGTTTTTCAAGTAATTGTCTATGCTATTATTTCATTACTTTTTTTAAAAAAGCTGGGTGTGGTGGCACACGCCTTTAATCACAGCACTTGGGAGGCAGAGGCAGGCGGATCTCCACGAGTTCAAGGCTAGCCTGGTCTACATAGTGAGTTCCAGGACAGCTGGAGCTACAGGGATACCCTGTCTCAAAAAAGACCAAAAAAAAAAAAAAGTAAAAAGTAAAAAGTTCCCTTTTGACTAAGAAAACATATAGCATCTCCTTTGGATTCTAAATTAGAAATGAGCAGTCATAGGCTCAGAATGCAAAAGTGTGCCTCAGTATCCAAAACTGTCTCTCTTCCCTGCAAATTAAAATTCTAGGTAGTAAAGAAACCAGAAGTTGACCAACAGAGTTACACACACACACACACACACACACACACATACACACACACACACACACACACACACACACACTTCCATTTTTATCCTGGAATTAATTTTCACTGAAAATGAGGACAGTTTTCTACTCATCTGGATTCAGTTTTTACTTCATTAGCAGAAAATGATGACTATACATTCAACACAAAGAGAGTCTTTCTGCTCCTCTTAGGAATGTAAAGGAAAAAAACAGTAGATGTTAGCATTTCAGGTTACTTTCAGTAGTGTGTATTGCCATTCTCCTATCATTCCCAAGAAGGAAGAATTTTTAATAATAACCTATTGGGAAAAATTTTAGTACAACATGTAGTATATTGCTAAAATGAAGTGTTCACTAGGTAGTGTTCACCCTGGGGTAGAACCTTCTTTTGATCTTATAGTTATATGACTGCATTCTTCTGAGCTTTTGGTATTGCAGTAAGATGGTATGTGGGTGGAAAGATATTCTAAAGGGAAACTGGAACTACCTTCCATGACAAGAAAAAAATTTAGGGAACAAATAAATAGGCATATATTTAAAGAGTCATAGAATATTATATTTATAGGGGACCATAAGTTTCTGTAGGGGACTGTAAGTTTCATTTAACACAAGTGTTAGCTGTCAAGTTCTAGATAAGATGTATATTCTGTGACTGCAAGTGAACATTATCCATGATATACTTGTGACTACTGTTTATCACCAATGGGAACAATCTGTATCATAGTGTCTTTTTGTTTGAATGTTTCTAAGTCTATTAATATACTACAGCAAAAACAATTAAGAGAAAATGACAATCTAGTTACTGTAAACTGGAAAAGAGTTGTGTGTAGTAACTGAATTGATTGTGCTTTTGGCAGTGAAATTGTCATATTTTGAAGTTTTTGGCCAACTTGTACGTATCCCAGAGTTTGCACAGGGTTGTTGATGGTCTCATTAGAGACAATTTACCTGCTTTTGGGTCCTGACATATGAAATAGATGTCATTGAACTGACGTCCAGAAACTGTTGGTAGGCACTATGGATTTTTATTACTCATCCCAAACATGGTAGTTGCAAAACACCTTTCTTTAAATATTTTCTCATTGTGGTGCAACTGGGGAGGGCCAAATTCCATCTTAAATGAAGTTTCAATCCAACCCATTGGTAGACATGGCAGCCAAATAGAACTTTTGTTCCAGAGACCAGTGTTTCCAATGTTCCAGACTTGGATTGTATTTCGAGTGCCCCAAATGAGCCCCTTGTTTCTATTTGCTCAGCCCACATAGCCTTGCATCTATGAGAAATGGACAGTTCTGACTTTGGCTTCTTTTTCCAAAGCTAGTATCTGTAAGACTCCTAACCCTGCTCAGTATTTCTCTGCTGATGATAATCTACTTATATGACACCCTATCATCACAATCCCTTTATGGAATTATCTTTGCATTTTGTTCAGTCCTCCCATTCTGCCTTCTAAACTTTTTTTCCCCCTTAAATCATTTTCCTAATGGGGTTGGAATACAGTTTTTCAGGTCAGAGTCAGTAGTTGAGGCAAGAACTTTCCAGGGTGGGGAGCTGGTTCTGACAGTTTACCATACTGACAACTGCTTTGTAGGCTCCTTGCATAATAATGCAGAGGGTAGGACAGTACCTTCACTCTGATTTCTCTGGTTTCTATAGTATGCATTGAAATTGTAGGGGGTTTTGGTGGCGGTGGTGGTAGTGGGATTTATTTGAGAAGATTAAAGACATTTTTCAGAATACTCAAATATAGGTGAAATAATCTCAAGTTTGCTCATTTTGGCATAAATTTTAAACAAAAGTGTTACTATTGGATCTGGGCATGCGACGGGTGAATGAGCATTTCAGTGCAATGACAGAAGTCTGTATATTTAGAGTAATGATGCCTTAGAACGAGAATAAATCTGGAGCCATGGAAAGGCTCCATATTCTAGATGAATGCATGCTTCTTCCCATGACTGTAAAAATGAAGTTAAATCTTTATTTATATGAATCAACCTGGGGGGGTGCTACCTAGGCTTATTTTATGATGTATTTCAGAACAGTGATATTAGCCTTTACCTCTTTCCTCACATTGCATATGATATTTAATCCATCATCTTTGTTTTAAACAAACAATACACAAGCTGTTGCTGGCATTGGTATAAAGCTGATGGTCCATCTGGAGAGCAGGAATATAGATCAGGAAAATAAGAGAGCTGAAACCGGGTGCAAGGGCAGATTTGCATGTGTGAAACCTTTCTGTTTTACCAACTTTTTGTCAAATTATTTAATACTAGGCAAAACAGCTTCCTTTTTCTTGAATTTAACCTAAGTGCCCTGTTGGAAAAAGAGTTCCTTCAGTGCTGCAGGAAGAACAGTTAAGTTTTGGAGACAATTAAATAATGAGCCTTTCTTTTTTTGGTTGTTGTTGGGTTTTGCTGTGGCAGTCAATGTAGTGGAGCAGAAACAGGAATGTTTGGTGGAGGATTTAGTTCTTGCTCCATGTCTTGTTCAGAACCTTGGCCTTTAGCGTCCTTTGGTGCACGCCAGTTCAGCTATCATTCACGGGGGCACAAGTGAGAATTTCTAGTAGGCCACCATTTAGTTAGTCCTTGGAGACCCATCCATTTAGCTAGGCCTTCTAGACCCTGAGATGAATAGGCCTGGTCCAGTGTTCAAGATGTCTTCAAGGTCCTGCTGTGGAGAAACAGTGATTCATGAACACTGTGGTGAGTGCTGCATATGAGCTCTAGGCTCGCAGAGGAAGGACACATTGATTTTGTTTGGAGTAGACAGGAAGATTTGTGGTATGAATCCTTCCTAAGGATTTTCTGTTTTGACAGGCAGAGGAACAGGCATTCCAAGTATTTGAATGGTGAGAGATTTAGAACAAATTATCAACAAAGGTCTTTCCAGTTCCACATTTGTAATGCTATCAATATAAAATTCTTTGAATAACTTTCCACTGATGACTTATTTTCTGACACATGTTTATTGTCATGGTTGAAAGAAAATAATAATGAAAGAGACAGGTGATTACTTCTAGTGATAAAATTGAGGCCGGGTGGGAGAAGGCAGCTCAGTTTTCTTCTTTTTAATTGCTGCCCCATTTGAGCAATCAGCTTACATCTCAGGTAGCAAATGCTTTGTGGGAAGGTCTTTCCTCTTAGTTTCTGGAACCACTGTGTCCTGGCCTTCACTGCAAGGGGAGTTCAGGTAGCAGAGCTTGAAAGTGGCTGTGCACAGCAAGGCTTCCAGAGCAGCTGTGACAGTGGTACATACCTACTGTCTGCATCCCACCACTGGAGGAGAGAGTCCACTAGGGAGGAGGCTTGCTTCCTGTGGCTTACCTTTGTTTTACATTGTTAATTGATTCTTTTATGTTTGCAATTGAAGGATGATGATCACTTGTCAGAAGAGAGATTCTTTTAAACAATTCCAACTGAAGAATCTGTATACACCTATAAGTTAGAAATAAGTCTTGGTTTTCTTTTTTGTTATTGTTTGTAAATGGTCAATAATTTATTCGAATGTGACATTTGAGCTGGCATTTTTTTTTCTTTCCAAGATGACAGTAGTTTCCCCTCTGTTACACTGTGAAGGAAAGTCAGAACAGCCCTTTGCTTTTGTCCCAGTTGGTAGTTATATTTTGCCCTCTTACCTTTTCATTTAGACCTTATGGTATTTCCTAACTCTCAGACTGTTTTGAAAGGCTTTGATTAAAATATGCTGATAAAAGAATTTGATAACCAAGTTAGGAACAACAAGGCTATCTGCAGAAGACTAAATGGTTTGGCAGCCTAACAAATTCTATTCAGAGCACACAAAGAGATGCTGGAATGTTTTATAGGGACTTGTGTTTGGGGAATGGTATGAACTCAGGTTACCTGAAGAATATGGTATCATATGGAAACATTTAAGAGCTTATGGAAAATTCTTTGAAATACAGTGCAGTGAGCTAGCAGCATATTATACCCAAGAAAAAAACATGAACGTTCATTCTGATTTTCAGGTGGTTGACCAGGAAGGGGGAGGGATGGCGAGAGATCACTTTTCTGTTCACACACACACCACAGAGATCTTGCTGACCAAAACAAAGACTATAAGAGAGCTCATCATGTCTAATCACCTTCCTTTATGAGAGCCTCCTGTGTGATACCCTCCCAGTCTAGAGGAATGTGAAGGAGGTAGAGAACTGGGATGGAGGTGCCAGGGACTGCTGTTGAATACCTACGATCTGCAAGGCACTGAAGCAGGCATGTTAACACGATCTCACTTGACTTGTGTGTGCTTTATAACCTCCAGTTTACAGATGAGGAAACTGAGTTATATGTGTATAAGAAAACTCACCTCTGCTTATGTTTCTAGCTTGAGGCAAAACTGAAATTAAACCCTAGGTGCAGCCTCTTGGTACATTACACTGCCTTCCAGGTTGAAAGAGGTCTCTCTTCCCATAAAGCAACTTCTGTCCCAATCCTAATTGTTTGGAAATGCTTTCTTTTATCTAGCTAAATTTTGCCTCCCATTATCATCTCTCTGTGGTCCCAATTTGACCTCAGGAGGACCATGGAGTGGATGCACCTCTTTATCCGTTTCCCTGTGCAGGTGTGTTCGCAACCCATGTCTGCAGTTTTGTCTTAAAATAAAAAGCGTGTACACACAGGCATATAATCAAACATCTTCTTGGGTAAGATTTATCCTGTAGCATAAAGAGCTCTTTTTGAATTCTAGAGGTCTGGACTCAAAACAAAACAAAAAAGGCGAGTGTTAGACAACAACTTAGTTCTATTCCCCCCGAATGATTCCCATCAGCCAATTAGCCATATACTTTAACTCAAGCCATTAATAAAAACAGGGAACAGGGCAAATAGGATAGGTTAACTTGTGGTCTAGGTAGTGGTTTCTGACTTTATATGCAGAATTTAGCTTATCTGTTTATTTTTGTGGACAAAGGGTCAGCAACTATTGTCCAATTCTGTCTTAAAAAATTAAAAAGCACTCAGAGTAGGAAACTTCTTCCAGATTGAATTAGTTGGCCTCCTTGGGGGAAGTCTTCCAAACAGCCATAAATTCATGTGACTTGTCCATCTCTAGACCCTGTTATTTTCTCCACAAGATGTGGTAAATGGCCTTGTAAGATGTCTGACTGAAACTAAAGTTTGTAATTTTTTCTGCATTCTTTCAATATCCCTGGACCTTGAGAAAGAATATGCCATTAAAAATGAAAAGACATTGTTAAGTAGGAAGTAGGCCTTTGTAAAAAGTATATTTAAAGAATTTTAAAGCCAAAATTATAGATGTTATAGTCTTCAATTTTTTCATTTTTTAAAGGGGGTGTTAAGTGATAAGACTAAGTTTTGTTCACGACCACTTTACTTACCCTTTAATCTGCAGGAACTTAAAAAATGGGGGCTATTGAGAGAATTATCCTATGCACACCCAGCATTTATCCCATGCAGGAGACCTTTGCTCCCTGGGCTAGGACCTCCTCAAGGGCAAGAGCTCTGAGAAGTCTTGACTCCCTCACACTGAACCCAGCACCTGCCAGATCTACACTTTGAAGGTCTGTTGACTTCAGTTGAATCAAATGATTTATAGGAAGCTGTCTGTTATTTAGTATTTCAACCTTTATTTTTTCTCCATATTGGGTGAGTGGCCTAAAAATGGAGTCATATTGAGTACCTAATAAATTCAGCAGGTCCTAGTAAGGAGGAACAGTGGACCAGGGTGAGATGTCATCCACAGGCAAAGTGAAGAACACAGTCAGAAATGAAGGGTTGTATTATTTCTGAAATGAATCAAAGTGTTCATGAGCATCATCCCCTCACATTGTTGAGAATGGACAGTGGCCTTCATGTGATGGGAATTCATGTTCTTTAAACACAGGAAGAGAGAATATTTGAACTTGACCCTGTAGAGAGATCAGTTCATGCAATCATTTATTCTCCAGGGATGAGAATGCTCAAGCACTGATGACAAAGTGACTTTCTTAAGGTCAACAGTATGTGCAATAGTGCCCTTTCCAGCGATTGGTGGGGCTTACCTTGTGCTTTACTTATTTATCTATCTATTAATATTTTATTATTTTTTATGTGTATGAGTGTTTTGTCTGCATGTATGGAAGTGCACCACATGTGTGAAAATACCCCACAGAGTCCAGAAGAGGGCATTGGCGCCCCTGGAACTGGAGTTACGGACAGTAGTTACGTGCTGCCATGTGGGTGCTGGGAATCGAACCCAGGTCCTCTGGTAGAATACCAGTGTTCTTAACCACTGAGCCATCTCTCCAGTACCTTATTATTTACTTGTTTGTTTGTTTGTTTTTATTTTACATGCATGAGTGTTTTGCCTGCATGTATGTAAGTGCACCTGTGTCACACAATGCCCGTGGAGGTTAGAAGAGGGCTTTGGATCCCCTGGAACTGGAGTTAGAATGGTTGATAGCTGCCATGTAGGTACTGGGAACTGAAGCTGGGTCCTCTCCAAGAGCAGCCAGTGCTCTTAATTGCTGAGCCATCTCTCTAGCCCCCCCTCCTTTTAAAATTGCTAAATCACTTAAAGCAGCCCAGTTCTCCAAGGATTAGTTTATTATATGTGTATCAGTCATCATTTTGTAGAGCAACTGAGCCTAAATCATACAACTTTGTTTTATAGGATGGTTTCTATGCATGTGAAAATCATGCACAGATAGCAGTCGTGGTTTCTAATTTGAAGTTGCCAGTTCTTTATCATAGTCCTCATTAGGGACATGTTAAAAATCATGTAATAAAGCTAGAAGAGTTGGAAGGCCTTTAGTCCTTTGGAGGGTGCTATACCTTCCTACTGCTGCGCCTTTGTGAACGCTCTAAGAGTTAGAGTCCTAACTCAATAAGGGTGTGAACCCAATATGGTGGTTCTTATATTGGGATGAAAAACATTCTTTGACCTTAAAAATTATTGTTTTCCTAAAAATAGGCAAAGTCAACATCAACCTCAAGCATGATAGTTCTGTCTCACCAGTCTAGACACCTTGGAAGCTTTGTGCTCCCAGAATGACTAGTCAGAAACTACTACTACTTTTTACTAACATAACTTCAGTTCAGCAGCAGAAAGACGAGAAATGACCACCCATTTTCCAGTTTGACTGGCTCCTGCTAATGTTTAATTTCAGGCTGCTGGTGACATCAGAAAGGCTTGTGTTTTTACAGCATTTGAAGAACCAAATGTATAGTGAAGACAGGTGTTATCTTACTTTTCTTGAATGATGAACAGAATGATAGACCCATTTTCCTGCAACTTTCAGATCTTCTGTAACCTTTTAAAAGAAAATAGCAGAAGTTGCTACTTGTACCCAAGGGAAGAGAAAGTTAATGAATAGAAAGACAGAATTTCCTTACGAAAACAGTGGAATTAAGCTCTGGACAAAACATGCATCAGTGATGCATGACACTTTTGTTAATTGGGTCTTAACAGGTTTCTGAGTCGTGGTAATCAGCGTAGAAGTGGGTCATACTAGACCATGCCTGTGGCATATCCCACAGCTGCAAGAACTCTTCGTACCTACTTGTGCATGTACACCTGAATTTCTGGGGGCGTACTTACTATAGCTTAATTTAGGTTCCACATACACTTCAGTGGTTAAACCTGAGCTACACTCAAAGAGTTTGTTTCCATTAAGAAAATGAATCTTTTATGTGGACCAAGGTCAGGTTAGTTAATTTGTTTGCTTTTATTGGAATAACTTTTCCCATTCCAATTCATCACTTAATTTTAAGTGGTGCTACTAAAACGCACATTAAAGCCCCTTATATTTCTCACAGACTAGAACTATGACAAGTTCCTGTGACTTTTTTTTTTAAAATCTCAAGCCATGAAAGGTACCTTTTCTGGTCATCAGCCTATTCTTCCACATTCATAAATTCCCTACAGTAGGGAAACGTATTATAGAACACCAATATGAATTCTAATTTCAAAGAGACCAACTGAACTTTTCACAAGAAACAGGATTAATTAAAATATAAAAATGGGGCCTTGGAGAGATGGCTCAGCAATTAAGAGCACTTCCTGTTCTTCCAGAGCACCTGAGGTTGGTTGCCAGGACCAGTGTTGGCCATCTCAGAATGGCCTGTAACGCCAGCTCCAGGGAACCTGATCCCCTCTTCTGGTCACTGGAGGCACCTGCGCACACATGGCCTACAGTCACACAAACACACACATAAATAAAAATTTAACAATACATTTAAATGTACTGCACTGTGGTAAAGCATTTCTTTCTCATATATATGTATGTGTATATATATGTATATATATATATTTTTTTTTTTTGTCTTTTTGAGACAGGGTCTCCCTGTAGCCCCAGCTGTCCTGGATTTGCTATGTGGACCAGGCTGTCCTTGAACTCACAGAGATTCCTCTGCCTCTGCCTCCTGAGTGCTGGGATTAAAGGCGTGTGATATTTTTAATTTTTATTTTATGAATATGAGTATATTGCCTGCATGTGTGTAAGTGCACCCATGTCATACAATGCCCAGGAAGATCAGACAAGGGCATCAGATCCCCAGGAGTTGGAGTTACAGGCAGTTGTTAGCTGCCATGTAGGTGCTGGGAATTGAACCCAGGTCCTCTGCAAGAGCTGCCAGAGCTCTCAACCACTGAGCCATCTCTCTAGACCCAGCATTTCTTTCTTTCTTTTTTTTTAAATGTGATCTTTGTTATGTCCTCCCTTTCTGCTCATTTCACCCTTTCTTCACTTACACAATTTCCAGCAACTTAAAGTTGACTCATGCTAGTCAAGTAAGTGTGATGCTATTGCTCTAATTAGTGGTGACAAAAGATCAATTAATGTTATAATTAAAAACAGTGTCTAGATGTGTTGTTTGTGATGAGCAAATGTGACAATTACTATGCTCATCGACAGGGGTATGTTGAATTTCCTCCGTAGATTGTAAGCGGGTGCATTTTAGCGTGGTGTGCATTTAGCTGTGGACACTAGGAGCAAGGCAAGCACATCGGGGAGGCAATAGAAACCCTAATGTCTAAGCTGGAGCCATATTTTACCATACTTGAAACCTTTCCTTGGTATATGATGCTATATCAGCAACTTGTACTCACTGGGTCTGGAGCCTTAAGCTTTTAATATTTTATCACCAAATGCTTAAGTGTTTATGCTGCAAAAAGAAAAGGAAAATAAGATTCCCACTCAGACTCTCAGATCACATGACCAGAACACCGCGTGATACTCTGTCATTAATGATTTTGGTTCCATTTATGGTAATGATTTTAAATGGACAGCACATAATAGTAAGTATGTGATTTTTTTTCAGATCTGGTTGGATTTTCTTCGGACACAGAGCAAGCTGTTTTCATACACTGAATCCTGGGAAAGCTCTGTTACTGTTAAAAGAGTAACCATATCTCCTTCCTGACGTATTGCCAAGCAGATGTAGATTTTTGGAGTGTGCCCAGAAAACTAACTTCTCCAACTGATACTTTGGTGACTTGTCCCTACCCTGGCTTACTGGCACCTATTTAAAGAGCAGGGGAACATAGTTTTGTGTTGATGGTCACCATTTTATATACTTTAAAAAATCAGTTAAATTTAGGTAAGCCTGTTGGTAGAAGTGAAGTAAATACATTTTGTCTTTTCAGAACATCAGTGATGATATGCCACACTTTGGCTATATGATTTTAGACAAAAGGCAGAAAAAACTTAGAAAACCCCCTAAAATGTTCAATGAATGTTGAACAAGGCAATTTGCTACTATCACTAATAAACCTCACTTTATCGCTCTATTCCATAAATGGGTCATGCTGTGTGGATCCATTTGAGCAGGATTTAGCTTAACTTTAACTTTTTTTTTACTGGCTTCCAACATCATGTCTTAGCATTCTCTCCATGATTTAATGTTATAAAGGCTGTTGGAAATGAGGAAATATCAGTAATGTCAAGTTTACTAATTTCTCAGGAAATGAGCATTTTCTGTAACAGGCTCAAAGGAATGGAGGCATGTTCTGTAACCTTAGGAATCTCGGTGCAGCTGAGATCCTGTACCCTGTGAAAGCAAGATGCTTTGGACACCACCCCAGAAAGAAGGCAGTTAGTGAATTCACAAGCTAACTGTATGGCTGCCTAAAGAGACAGTAAACAGGAGAGAGGAACAAAGACACTAAAATCTGTTTCGTTCTTAGGAGGAGCTGGAAGATGAAAAGTTAGACAGCACTTTAGATATACATGTTAAAAACTTGGAACAAATCATAGATCTTACTAAAGGATTACTGAAGTTTAGAACATGGCCAGGTGGGGGTTGGGGCTACATGTCAGGTTTTCTTACACAATAGTGGGTCTTTTGTTTCAGAGTTCACTCTTGGCAAGCAGCTACTTACCACTGTGTTAATTTCCTGTGGATCTTTCATTCAGCAACAGAACTAGAGATGGGGGCAGACATTGCCCTCCCCCTCAGGCTTTTAAAACTGTTCTTTGTATAGATTAAGATGAAGAAAGAAAAAAAGAACAAACTTTTTTCCCCAAATAAGATATCCATGTGCATGCTTTTAGATCCCAGGTGTGCCTGGTGTGGCCCTTACCAGTCCTCTTCCAAACTTTGACTATGTCCTTCTGGAAAATTCCATGCCATTTCTTCCTTCTCAGCAGGTGAACCAATGTGTAACTCAAATAGATGTTACTGGGGTGTTTGCTCAGATTGTTTTAAAAGGCTAGCTGTGTGGAGGATTGAGGAGGGAAGGGATGTGGGAGTGGCTGGCATCTATTTGTTTTATGTTGATCTTTTGAGTGTAGTTCTTAGAATTATATGATCTTAATTTTTAATGAGTCTCATAAACGGACTGGTATAGAATAGTGTATGGAAAGCCACATCTATTAGACTATAGTTGGTGTAAATACATACATATGCACACTAGCATGTTTTATGAGGAAGGGAACTTTCTAGTCTTGTTCATTGCTGTTTCCCCAGTGTCAAGAACAGTGCCTGGCATATAACTGACAATATATATTTGCTCAGTGGAAACAGTGAATGTAGACAGGCAGCACAATATAATGGCAATAGCATTAAGCTAGTGTTTAGAAAATCTGGAGTCAGCTTCTACATTGCTATGAATATTTGAAGTTGCCAGAGTCATTTTGCTTCTTTAACCAAATTGTTTGTTTGTTTTGTGTGTGTGTGCGTGTGCACACACCTGCCTTGGAGTATACCATAACATGCATGTGGAAGTCAGAGGATGGTTCTCTCCTTCTACCAGAGTGGTCCTGGGGATCAGACTCAGGTTGTCAGTCTTGGTGGCAGGCACTTTTACCCCCTGAGCTGTCCTTCTGACCTTCATTTTGCTCCTTGGCTCCTCTGTTTAAAGAACTGTGGAAAATAATACCCATTCCTTTTTCCTTAGTGGGTGTTTTTAATGATTGCGTGATATATAAGCAATACCAAAGTGCTTTGCAAACTATAGGACACTTTTAAAGAACGTGTGTATGTGTGTGTATACAGAAAATCCTTTATCTCTTTGCTTCTCAATTTCCTTTCATAGGAAAATCAGATTATTTAAATCCCATTATGCACAGCTCTCCTTGTTCCTACTAAGCCTCTGTATTCCATTACCTCCAGCAAATCAGAGAAGGTGGTGAGTCAGGCTGCTGAGAAAGGCTGGGCCTGCTGTTTGCTCACAGCCCTTTGATTTCATGGGACTCTGACACCTTGTGTGTGTGTCATGAAGCTGTTTACCTGGATGAAAAATGCAAGATGTAAATAGAAATCAGAGTTTCTTAATTATGACTACTTCAAGATTCTTTGATAACGGAAGTATTAGTTGTTAGTATGGTAAACTGATAGTCATGTACTTGATACAGAAACTAGCCAAAATCAGGGTCATGGAATTGGTTATAAGGATATTTTTTAAAAAGGTGTGTGTGTGTGTGTGTGTTTAATAGCATGTCCCAGAGCTGCACATCTGGCTGGTTTCCTAATTCTCAGTAGCTTAGGAAATGGGATTGCTGCAAACAAATCTACTCATTATAGCAAACAACTTTACTGTGGACCACAGTGGCTATTTCTTGCTGTTAGGGATGGCCAGGTAGCTAAGTGCTGTCCCTGGAATGGAGCAGAAGCAATGTGTTCCAAGTCATACAAAGGCTGCCTTTCTGCCTGTCCTTCACAGGTTGGGACATCGTCTTATGGATCTAATTGATGGAAGGAAACAATGTAGTAAAAAAACAAGTAGCATGGTATTGACTGTCATG
Organism: Nannospalax galili; assembly: GCF_000622305.1. Taxonomy (NCBI): domain Eukaryota; kingdom Metazoa; phylum Chordata; class Mammalia; order Rodentia; family Spalacidae; genus Nannospalax; species Nannospalax galili. The sequence continues at coordinate 674,961 of NW_008330319.1, forward strand.
AAGACAGTTTTCCATTTTCAAAACTTCTTGAAGTTTTATATCTATTTACTCTGTTTTTTTTTTTTTGAATTAAGATTCATAACAAGTATTAAGTAGCAGAATGCTTTACAGTAGGAAGATAACCTGGTGAGGACTGTGGAGAAAGCTCTGAGGAGACTTGTCAGCTCAGCAGTTTGATTCTTGAGAGAACTAGGAAGGACCTGGGTAACCCAGGCCAGGGACTCTGTGGAAGGCCATTGCCCAAGTCACTGTACAGTTAGGACTACAGCCCCTCAAAGGCTTCAGGTGTCCGGATTCATCATACCTTCTTGTCACTTTGTTCATTTTATTAAAAGTAAAACAGTAGCATAAATTCTACCTGTGAGCACTTTCTAAGATTTTGTTCATATCAACTGACTCAGCATTAACACTTGCTAATGACAGCTACTGAGGTTTACTGAACTGAAGGCTCAAGATTAGTAATAAAATATGTCTGTGTGCCATTCTTGGCTGGATATATCTGTAGATCAATGTATTTCAAACCTGCTTATAAAAATACCATTATATTCCTCCCCCTTTTTAAAACTGCTGGGCCCATTGAAAAAAAAATTACAGCTCTTCACTGTCACTTACACATAGGTGGCTTAAAATCCATATTGCTTGTTGAAAGAGTTGTTGATCTTAGACTGAGGAGATAGAACCCTGTATGCAATATACCTGCATTTGTCTCTGCATGAAATCTAACCTTACTTACCTCTATTTTCTACAGAGAGGCTAGGTTAAGTTATGTTAAACATGTACCAAGCTTTGATTTACTGTGCTGCCGCCTGGCTTTCTTTCTTGATTAGCTTTAATCAAACTCTCCACATTCCATGACCTTAATAAAGCTATTTTTTCCTGACAACCGAAGACGGTCTTAACAAGCACAGCTCATCTGTGCCGAAACTAAGGCTGAGTTAAGATGGGGTTTAGTCCTCATTAAAGTCCGCAGCATGGAGTATGAGGGCAAGTGATGAAACGGTGCTCCCTGAAACATCTCTTCTTTAAGTTTAATTAGACAAATTATACGCAAACTAGTAGATGCTCTGGGAAGGCACTCAGCATTAGGGTTAATAAAAAGCTTGAATAGTGTATAAAGGCTGGGGGAGGTGCTGGAAGCCTTTTGAATACTTCTGAGGGGTGACAACAGCAGCCACTGAACCTAGAGACTAGATGAATGTCAATTTTGATTTAGAAATTAACATTATAGTGCTCATCTAAATACAGATTGTACATCAGTGTTTCCAAGTTTGCCATGTTTGACACTTATGCACAAAGTATTTCATTTATATTTATGTCCTCAGAGACAACTGGCCATATTGTGGGGCTTTGGAAGACCTGGGTTCAAGTGTGCCTCTTAGATGTTTTTGGTGCATTTATTTGATCTCTGTGAATAACAGTTTCATCATTAATAGAAGCACAGCAATAATTCTCTTCTTGAAGAGACTATGGGAATTGTAAAGTGAAATTATAAAGGAGAATGGTTGACGCAGTGCCTGATACAGGTGTACCTGAACATCAGTAACAGGTCCTATATATTTAAAAGGAACTCTGTTTGCGTAAGTTTTTGTTGTTATGGTTGTTTGTTTTGTTTTGTTTATTTGGTGGAGTACATCTTTCGGTTTGTGCTACTGGGATTGGACCTCGGACCTTGTACATACTAGGCTAAGTACTCTACCAGTGAGCTCCACCTTCAGCCCTAAGAATGGTTTTAAACAAATTATCTTAAAACTATATGAGGGTTGGATTTTAAATGTGAACAATATATACATACCTTGTGGATCAAGATAACTTTAAGGGAGAATGCTAGAAGACTGAATTGTATGTATCACTTTTGGAAAAAATGGCAATTGAACCATAGTAAGTTATTGGGACCTTAGGGCTGGCAAAGGGGGAGAGGTGGAACATTTATTGTGCTATGTGCTAAACATCTTGTGTACCTTATTATCTCATTTAACAGTTCTGCAAGTAAGTACTATTGACCTGATTTTACAAGGAAAAGAGATTTGAAAGATTAGGTGAGCTGTACTTTAACACCAACAAGTCAGAATTGGAACTCAATCTCTGCCTGGCTTTGGGGAGGTATATAGAAAGTAGTGCAGATATATTTATAACTTTAAAAGTTTGTATGTGTCATAAATTACTGGAATATTCTATACCCCTCACTCTTAGGTCTTTTCATCCTTGGATGAATTCTAAAATTTTTTCTTATATCATTTTCAACTTTCGTCTCCCTGACTGAAGACCCCTGTTCTCAGCCTCAGTTGCCCATTTAGAGTCACCCAGGGTGCCTGTGCACATCAGTACTTGTTAAAGCTCACCCAGTGATTGCAGGTCTGCAGTCAGAGTGGAAAACCTCTGATTTAAGAGGTCATTTCCATGGGCATCCGTGAACCTGAATCCCAACAGCAATTTGTCAGGCTTGATTCTGATCCATCTACTTGTTAGAAGAAGAAATATGGATGCTGGAGCATTGTTTTTTTCAGTTCGAATAGGTGTTTGTTATTCACTAATTAGCTGTAAAAATTACTCTTTTTATTATTAGCTCCTTTTCTTAGCTTTTAAAATCCATGTTGAAGGAGAAGAAATTAGATGGAACAAAAAGTGATTAAGGCAGCTTTCCCTTTCAGACAGCACACTCTTTCCTCATCTGTAATAAAACAGAAGTTATTTTCAAAATAGAATGGCCTTGCCCCTGTCTTCTCTTAGTGGTGGAAGGAATCTTTGTGTTCTGACAAGTTTGTGGCTAAGTCCTGGCTGTCTTACCCCCTAATGAAGAATTAGTCATTTTGAACTCTTTGAGCCTCAGCTTCCTACTCTGCAAAACCTAAGCAGTTCATAAGTTATCTGGTTACTTGGGGGATAAAAGGAAGGGAAAAATACACACAAGTATAGCCAAGAACCCACCTGCACAGCTCCTGTGGTCAGAGAACAGAGACCCTGGTCAGGGCAGGCATTTGTAGGGAGGGATCTGCACAGAAGGTGGGCCTGCAGTGGACCCTAATCCCTGGGTGCTGCTAGTCAGAGGTCTTTTTTCAACTCTGAGCTTTCTGGCTATGTATTTACAGAGAAAGTAAGGAAAGAAGTCAGAGCAACTGCATTGAAAGCTACAGGTAGTTGTGACAGATACTAGCACTCCCGCCCTGTGAGATCTTGTCTCCTGAGTTGATGAAGCCTGTTAATGAAGGCATATAGTCATTGGGAAGTGATGCTGTCTCTCCTCCTGCCTTCAGGCACAGCTACATCTGAATTACCCCCGAACAGATGTATTCCCATTCTTGAAATGACTGTGTCATGAGCCTAACTATTAAAAAGTTCATTCTCATTTCCAGTGTTGATAAGCATCAGGTTAAGCATATTTCTAACTCCTGCCATCTTCCATAAAGGTATGAAATTGCTTTTTCTAGTTAGGGAATTTTACGGAAAATGGTTATCTGCTAATGGATTGAATTAACAGGATGTTTTGAAAACTCAGTAGAATAGCTGTTCCTGCAGATCTGTGACCTGGTAGAAATCCAGAGTTCTGGGGAGCACCAGTGAAGCCCATTAGTGGTGACAGGAACATCCAAGGAGGTAAATACCTTGAGACCGTTCACTCCCCAAACTCCAAATCCTTATATGACCCAAGTCAGCCAGGCAGTAGGGCTGCAAGGCTGAGATAAGTGCTGAAAATTGGCCAGTTGTACATTTTTTAAAAACATAACTCCCTCCTTTAGACTTTTTCTGTAGCTCTGCCCTGGAGGACATACAGCTTGTTATGTACTGATAGCTAAGTCAATGCAATCAGCATTCTTTACTATTGCCTACAGAAAAAAACCTAAATTGTTAACTGGCCTCCAGGATGTCAGTAAATATCTGGTTGGGTTTTATTTGGGGCAAGGGGGTTGGAAAAAGACTCTCTAGTATCTGAATTTACATTATAAATTGCAAATTTGATATTCTAGGATAAGAAAAAAAAATTCACAGTGGAACTGCATTGTTCTAGGGCCAAGGAGAAATTATGTTGTTTTCTGTGTGTAGATTTTTGCCCCTAGTGGCTTTGCATATTTTCGGTAGAGGAAAATGCTATTTATAAAGTAGCCTGGGATAGAGAGACTCCAGTGACAGAGGGAGTGAGCACATTCAGACTGTTTCACTCTTTTGGAATGCAGCCTGGGAAAACCCTTGCCAAGGTTCTTACCTCTGGGCATTTTGGCATAGCTGGGGACAAAACTGGTAAGACAGAAATGGGATGAAAACCCCTATTTTCTGTTAAACACAGACAGGCAAGGTGTTGGCTATGCTGCATTTAGAACTCAAAGCTTCATTATGCAAAAGCAGAGTGGAAGAACTCTAACTTGACAGCATTTTATGTGAAAATAACCCAAGTGTACATTGACCACAAGATTAATAGGGGCCAGCAGTGTGACATTGTCATTTTAAAAGCTAATGCTGTGTTGGGCTGTGGTCTGACCACAACTGGAATTTTTTTGCCCAGTTTTGGGTATAAAATGCTAAGAGGAATGCCAACAAAATGGAAACCCAGATGCTTTTGGATTAGGAAGCCATATTAGATGAGAGGCTGTTGGAGAAAGAACGGTTACAAAGAGAAAGAAATGACCTCAGTATCAAGCTAGAAGTCAAATATCAGGTGAGAGTGCCTATTCTCTGATACTCTAGGACTTGTCTTCTGGAGACTTAGACTGCCACTTACCATGAAAAAAAAAAGAAAACACAGAAATCAAATACACACACACACACACACCCCCCGCACATGCACCTGAGTTGACATCTTACACTCATTTTCTGACTTCTTTTCCCAGCACATCTGTTCATCATTCTATATTTTATTTATTTATTTATTTATTTATTTTATTTTTTTTATGTGTATGAGTGTATTGCCTGCGTGTAGGTGGGTACACCCATGTCGTGCAGTGCCTGCAGAGATCAGAAGAGGGTGTTGGATCCCCTGGAACTGGAATTATGGATGGTTGTTAACTACCATGTGGGTGCTGAGAATCAAACCCAGGTCCTCTGCAAGAGCAGCCAGTGCTCTTAACCGATGAGCTATCTCTCCAGCTTCCATTGTCCTGTATTTTAAAATTAGTAGCTATCCCATTCTTCACCCTGTCCTCCATGTGAAAAGTGGACATATCTTTGGTCCCTTTTTCCTCAGGGGGAAAAAATGCATTTAAAGTCATCATCTCTGACCCCGTCTTTGGTTTAGCTCTACTAGCTCCTTTGCAAATAACAACTGATAGGGCAATAATACTGTTGAACTTGACAATGTCTGAGGAGTTTTGAATATTTAGCATTAAAATATGCCAAAGGAGAAGAATACTAACCTTGGCTCTGAAGGAAAATTTCTACACCCCTTCTGCGGGCCAAGGTTAAGGTCTGTGTGACTCAGCGCGTTGACATTCTGTGTGACCCTAAATCTCTTCTATTTCCTGATCTACTTGTTTTGACCTGTTTCATTTCCACACCAAAATAGTTTCATTAACACAACAGTCATGAACAGGAGATAGTAACTAACTGATGTAATTATCTGGTCTGTCAAAGGCTGTTGGTTTATTGCATGTACAGCTGTCTTGATGGGAAGATACTTTCTGCTGACATAATAGGTATACAAACATGCCAAATTGTCAAATAATCTACTGGGTGCTGCTAAGGTCTTTGTGGCAAATCTATTAATATAGGCAGAATGGTGGGATCTGTTTCCTCGGTTCTACTCCTAATGGGAAACTGACCCAAGGTGCTAACTGTTAAACAGTACAGACAGAAAGACGGAAGGCATTTGGGCTTGGAGCCCTGGCGAGATTTCTTTCTTCTTTTCTTATTTATGCTTTGGCGTACTAATGCGTGCGTTTAGTCTTTGCAAGAAATTGCCACTCTTAAGAATTTTAAAACATGAAGTGCTCAATCCCTATCTCCTGAACAACTGAAAAGGACTACAATTTCAAATGAGAAATTATGTTGCAAAGTAGAAAAAAGTTGTTTATTATGGCTCAAAATTTTAATCACCCAAGGGCTGAAAAGTTAAAAATAGACAATTCTGCCTTCTGTTTATGGTAAACTTGGATGAGTCCCGGCAAATTTCAAAGCTGAACATACTGTATGTTATTTTTGCTTAATTTTAGATTCCACATTTTAAAATTATTTCTTACAAGAAGCATATTTCAGGATATAAACTTAGACTGAAGAACAGTATTCTTGATTTCTGTCCATATTGAACCTCCTTTGAAAATAGTAAACTATGGTTTTGGGATTTTCCATTCCCAAGAGTCCAAATGGGTACCTTTCTAAGTCTTGTACATTATGAATGAACACAGGAATAAATCATAAAGGTTATTTTCTGTTGGTGGTTCTTCTAAAGTTCGTTTTCTTACCAGTACAACAGTGCACATCTTTATAGTACAGGATGACTTCGACTGAAGTGCTTTAGGACAGAAAGGGCATTTCACAAGATGTGTGCCTCTAGTTTTTCAGGTAAAGAGACAGGGAGATACAAGATAGACTTGTGGCCCGTGGAAAGTGTCTGCGCCTGCACCTGCGCCAGAACCTAAAGAGCAAAGCAGGCTGGGAGCCTCCTGGTAGCTGCAGCTTTTCACCCGATGCACTGTGGGTGACTGTTTGGCCCAAGAGCAAGCAGAATTGTTGACTCAACCCTCTTCATTCCTTCTCAGTGAGGAGCAACACCTGGCTTCACCTCTTTTATAACTCTTGTTGCTTCTTGCCTTTGAGTTCTTCTAGAATGCTGTCTTGGGTCATTTCTCAACAAGATTTTTAGAACAAGCCCTTTGGGGTGGTAAGAAATCTAAGGAGGGTTTTTTTGTTTGTTTGTTTGTTTTGTTTTTTTTTTATCTTTTTGAGACAGGGTCTCCCTGTAGCCCCAGCTGTCCTGGAACTCACTATGTAGACCAGGTTGGCCTTGAACTCACAGAGATCCCCCTGCCTCTGCCTCCCGAGTGCTGGGATTAAAGGTGCGCCACCACGCCCGGCTCAGGAGGGGATTTTTTTAAAGCCTGGTTGCTACTGATTGTGATGTTAGGAATGGAGCATGCCCCAGAGAGTCAATGACCTTCTCAGAGAATATTTGCCGAATGTTCTTTTTTTAAAAAATGAATTAACTAATTATATATTTATTTTCATATTTATGTAATATCTACTTATGTATATGACTGTTTTGCCTGTATATATGTAAGTGTACCATATGCATGCCTAGTGCCTGTGGAGGCCAGAAGAGGGCATCAGATCTCCTGGAACTGGAGTTACAGATGGTTGTTACCACCTTCTGGGTATTGGGAATCAAGCCCAGGTCCTTTGCTAGAACTTCCGGTGTTCTTAACCACTGAGCCATCTCTCCACCACCCATGCTGAATATTCCGGAGTGACTGACTACTGAAGACCAAGATTTCTGGGATGACATTGACAAGCATATGTTTGTGATTAAATCAATCATAGCTACCAGTTAATAATTCTTACTGGTGCTTACACATACCTGACCACTCCATGTATACTGTTTCTGATGTGTCCAAGAACACATTTATAGGTGAGAAAACTAAGCTTCTTCAGGTCAGGAATTTGCATAAGAACATCCAGCTGTATAGAAGAGCTATACAGAGTTCAGTCTGGGGGCAATGGCATAGGGTTAGCACTAAGTTTCTGTTCTTTTCCTGTCCCACTGGCTGAGAAGGGTTATGAGAACAGCATCCATATTAGCATACACTGAGCAAACAAAGCATGTGCCAGCATGTTCATCAAGGTGCTCAACCTTTATTCAGGTGATGTGCTTCCAGGCCACAGACAGAACCCATTTATACTTAGTTCACACACTATTCGAACACATTTGGTTATTTTTTTCTAAAACAAGGTAGACTAATTCATTCAGGAAATACTTTCTGAAGACCTGTTATTTGCCAAGTAGGTTCTTCTGGCTTCAGAGATTATACAGCAGTAGACCAGTGGTTTTCAGATTGTGGGGTCCAGTCTTACAGCAGCACCAGCAGCAGCATCAACATCCCATGTGTACTACTCAGAAATGCAGGTGCTTGGTCCCCAATACAGACTTGATAAGAGAGAAATCGGGTAAGACCCAAGTAAAAGGAGCCTGCTTTGAAACAAGGCCTTTATCTAAGTGCTGTGTGCTCAAGTGCACACTGCTGGGCATGCCTGTGCTGAGGTCTGACCTCGTGATGACATTTTGATATGGGCAGAACTCAGATGTGGGAGAGGGCACTTGGACATTTGTGCATAAGGACATAGGCCCTCCAGTCACATGTACCTAGATTTAGGTTTACTTACTGAGCTCTGGGCACATAAACATGGAAGAGCTGCCAAACCTTTGACTTATATTGTGCTTCACTATCTAGAATCTAACGTTTAGACTAGGTTTCAGGGGTGGAGTGGGGAGTGGGATTCTCATAGAGTGTTCTTTGAGAGAATGAATGGTACTTAATTTGTACCTAGGGTACATCTTTAGAAGAAGCCAGAATGACAGGATCTAGCAGCAGGGTCCTCTTCAGCACTGTTGACCTGCCTGAGTGAGGCCACCCTCTGCTGTTACTTCTTCTTCTTCACCTAAGTAAGGTATTGTTCTTTTCAGCCTTTAACTTTGGACTTTTTCAAATTCCCAGAAAATTTCATTCCACTAAAGGACTCCCAGATCTGCCTGCAGATACTTTATTCTTGAAATTCATGTGGCATTAATAGTAAATCTAAGAGAGTCAGACCTCTGCCTGATTTGTGCCGTTTCAGCACTAAGTCAGGGAGAAGAACTTGCCAGGAAATTAATGCTTCCCTCAAGCACTGTACGAGCATGGAGCTAACATTGTGCCCTATAACATGATCTCACTGGCGTTCTCTCTGAATTTTTGTTCTGCCGTTTTTTTATTACATGCTACCCTACATGACTTAAGCTAGCAGTGCAAATGTAAAGAGGGCACTTTCTCAGACTCTCTGGGGTCTTGCCAGTCAGCCAGTTTGGTTGGAAGATAAATTACCCACTGCATGACTGAATGGTCATTCACAAATAGATTATGTAAGTTTGATCTTCAGATATTGATGATTCACAAAGAATAATGTAATGAACACCTACTATGTGTCAGACATCTCTCTAGGTAGATCGGTTAGACACAAATGGCTTTCTTTCTTGGTGGGTAGTCATCAGGAAGCAGAACACAGGCCTCTGCACAAATTCCCTATGCTATAGGAGGATGCTGGCTTCATAATCGTGTCAAAACACTTGTGGCTCTTTTGTTTTAAATGCTGTGTGTGAAGTTCAGCTCCTCATTTGCAAAAGCAACCACATGGCTTCGCTTCTCTGTCACATCTTGGTGAAGGGTCAGGTCATTGATGATTTACCTCAGCTTTTCTTTATGCCATTTTGAGCCCTGTATTTTAGTTTCCTGTTGCTGCTGTAAGAAATTAACATAAACTTGTGGGTTTATGGTGGAAATTGGTGCTGGAGAGATGAGTCAGTGGTTAAGAGTACTGGTTGTTCCTGCAGAAGACCCAGGTTTGGTTCCTAGCACTGGTATGGCATCTGACAGCCGTCTGTAACTCCAGTTCCAGGGGATCCAACACTCTTCTGTCCTCAGTAGGCATTGCACAGGCAAAACACTCATATACATGAAATAAAAATAAATTAGTAAAAATTAAAAATAGTGGAAATGTATTCTCTTACAGTTCCAGAGGTAGGACGTCTGATAACCATTTTACTGGGCTGAGAGCACGGCAATCCAGGGCTAGTTCCTTCAGCAGGCTTCAGGGAGAATCCACTTCTTGCTGCTTCTGGAAATCTTCGCATGATCACTTCTACCAAGCCCCTTTTGTCATATTCACAGGTTCTGGATATTAGCACATGGCCATCTTGGGGAGACATTGCTAAGACACCTTGTCAGCAATCTCAGTGTCCCTGGGCTTAGCCACCAAGAAACAATTTTTGTTGCTGAGTTTCTCCTATTCTGTGAAACCCAATCCAGCAGAGACACTTTAAGATACAAATTTTACAAGCTTGATAAAGCCTGATCATATATGCATAACTACCTGAAAACATCCTCAGTAATTCTAGTTTATTATACATGTTCAGTTCAGAAGTCCTCCTTCACCAAGAAATCTGCTTGAGTTCCCCAGGGCTTGTTTGATGCCTCCCCTACTTGTGACCCCCTTATTTTCCTGTTGCAAATGTTCCAACACCCCCTTCAAATGGTGCACCCTTTACAGGGAGGGAGAGACTACTTCTGAGGGGCCCAAGGAAGACACCTGATTAACATTTCCATGTCAGTGAATGGGCCTGTGTTCTCTAAAGTTTTTCTAAGTAGTTGTATGTGTTTTACTTGATTTCCCCAACAAGATATTTCTTGGAAGCTGAAAAGGAAGGCTGGTTCAGGATGGACTGACATCCTGTGGCTTGCCCAAGTTGAATTTCACCTTGTGTGGACACTGACAGAGCCATGAGTCAGTGCATCTTAAAAATGGCTCTTTTAAAGCGAGCATAATCCTGAGGCTATGCAGCAGTCCTGAGGGTTGCCAGAAACCCACTATAAATCAGATAGAGCCTCAATATTTGGAACTGATGAAAGTCAAGTGAATACCTAAATGAATCTTTAAGATGCTCATCTCATCCTTCAAAGAAGATACTCTGTGATCTGAGAAAGTTTAGAGTTACTGTGATGGAGAAGTCTCTGATTTTTGTTTTTGTTTTAAAGTGCCATCAGTCCTATTTTGTAGAAAATTCTGAGTGCTACTGTCTTGTTATTGGAAAATTATTTTGACTACTTTTATATCACTCAGGCCGATTTTCCCCTTCTGGAAATGGATCTTGTACTTTCTATGTTGTTGAAAAGCATATAATTTTTTATTGGTTTTTAACCTGTTGGTGCTTAATAATACCATGTGAATTTTCATGGTCCCAGCTTCACGGACATAAGTGTCATGAAACTTCAGTTAGATTGAGAAAATACCTTGGTGCAAGGTTTGAAATTGGTGCAATGGGAGAACATAGGGCTTTGTCTGTATATGTTGCAATTATCGACCAGTTGGCAGAAGTCCAGCATCATCCTACAGAGTTGACTAAAGTTTATTATGCGCCGATGCCTGTGAGCCCTTCTTGGTCAGTGTGGGCAGTTTCATTTAGTTGGCTGATTAACAAAAGCAAGGAGTAGTTCTTTGCATTTAGTTTCCATTGCATACTGATTTTAAGCAGATGGCAGTGCAAGGTTGAGTAGTAATGGTAACAGGTGTCCTGAGACACTGGGTATCTTAGTATACAGTTGCTGCTTGTCAGCATGTATGAAATACATTCAGTCTCACTATTGCAAAACCCTTAAAAACTCTGGCCCTGCTTCCCCAGGAGCCTCTTCAGCACTTCCTAACTTCTAACCACAATATACTATTTTTGATCTCTTGTTTCCCCTCAGAATCTCTGTATTTTCATTTCTCTGCTACCCTGTCACTCTTCCTACCATCTTGATATGGCAGATTCCTGCTGGTTCTTCATTATATCTTGGAGGAGAGTTTTCAGGAGGTTTTGTGGTGGGAGTCTGCTTGAAAGCCTACTGTATGAACCATGGGGTGCAACAGAAAGCTACTGACCACCAAGACTGTTAACTCTATACCTGGAACTTTCAGGAGGATGTGGGTCATATCAGGGGCTTTCATCATTTGTATGTCCATCTCTTAAATTGTGTTGTCCGTTTTATTAGGAAATGGGAAAGAAAGTCACCTGCAGGTTCTGACCTATGTACAGAGCACCAGCATCAGGCTGAATCAAGAGGTAAAGGAGCTCCCTGGGCAAATTGCCTTCTATATAGCTTAACCTACAGCAAAAACAAAGGGGGAGGTTCAACCATTCCCTTTCCAATTCAGTTTAGAAGGTGTGGTAGGTTCTCAAGTAATATTTGCTATGAATGAAAAAAGAGATCCATTATTCCTGCCTCCCACCCCCCGGCCTTATTTAATAACCTTAAAACAATCCCTAGTGTCCCCAGTCTACTCCTTTTTGACCTCATATTCCTTGCCTCAGTCTACATTTGATACTTGCTAAAACTGATTCATCTTGTTTCTGAGTGCTTTAGTGACACAAGCTCTGATTTCCATGGGAACAGTGTAAAAATGTATTGCTGTTATGCTTAGAAAAAAATCTAAGCCAGAGGGCCAGCCATCAGTAGTGGCACCAGTCAGTCCCTGAGGGCAAAGAACAGTTTCACCCTGAAGCCACCAAGCCAGAGTAGAAGATAGCACGAACTCCCTTCGTGCATCACCCTTTGGTTCAAGTAGAAGTGGTTTGAGCCTGTCTGCTGTGATGGCTGTGTGACTTTGGGTAGATTGTCCAACTTCCCTTAAGTCTCTTCATTTCAATTTTCTCATATGCAAAGGGGGTGGGAATACAATATTAACTTACAGGATGATTTGAAAATTAGAAATAATTTTGATTGTGCCCTGATCTCTATCAGATTTTAAAATCAACCGTAGTTATTGTTACTGCAGTGAGCCACAGGGCATGACAGCTTTCAGGTAACCAGTAAGGGTCAGGAAGTACGCCGGAGTTAGATCTAGATGGTCTCCGTACATCTTCAAAGGAAATTTTCTCTTTTCCTCTGGGGAGAAGTCAGCTTAGTGCACAAAGGGAGTTGAGAGTCTGTTCCCTGTGTTCTGAGTATTTCAGAGATGGCCAGAAATTGATAATAGTCACTGGGAAAGCCCTTAAGCCACAGGAGTGCTTCAGGCAGGGTGAAGTAGAGGAAAGAACTCCGTCTGCGCATCTTGCTCCCAGGGCTCAGCCTCTGCTCTCTGAGGTCCACCTACCCTGCCAAACCCCTTTCTGTCCCATGTTCTGCCTCTGTCCCCTTGAGACCAGCACACCAGAGGGCTGTCCTGACCAATCATTTCCTTCCAGGGAGCCCTTCCTGCTCACTGAGAGTAGTACAGGACCCTGCCTGGCTAGTCCTGTTGCTCTGAGAAATACTAGCAAACTTTAAGACTGGACGTTAAAGTTTGACTCATTTTTGACATTTGGGGGCATCCTTTTATAGTTCAACATACCTGGCCAAAAGTCTTTCAGCTCAGAAGTTCTGTTGAATGGATTTTTAAAACCATATTTTTATTAATTATTTGAGAATTTAATACAATGTGTTTTTAATCATTCACCACCCCCCCGTATCCTCCCAGAACCACTGCCACCTAACCCCCCAACTTCATCTCTTTTTTTTTTTAAAGCCCATTCAGTCCAATTTGTATTGCCAAAATACTCTTGGGTGTGGGTCCATCCCCTGGAGTGTTGTCAACTTATCACTTACATCTCTAAAGAAAATGAAATTTCCCTCTCCTAGCAGCTATCAGTTGCCAGTAGTTCCTCAGCTAGGGTTGAGACTTTGTCCTCCTCCCCCTCCCTGCTGGGATTTTATCTGGCTTCAGCTTGCACAGATCTTGTACATGTTGTCATAATCACTGTGAGTTCATATGTGCAAAACCTTGTTATGTCTGGAAAACGCTGTTTTGTTGTAGTCATCTACCACTTCTAGCTCTTTCAATCTTTCTGCCTTCTTCTCTAAGATCCTGAGCCTTGGGGAAAGGGCCATGAATATAGATGTCCCATTTAGGACTGAGCACTCCATGGTCTCTTATTCTCTGCCTGCAGACCAGTTGTGGGTCTCTGTGTTAATAGCCATCTGCTGCAAAAAGAAGCTTCTCTGATGAGGACTGAGAAATGTATTCATCTATGGATGTAAGTTATTAGGAGTAGGTTTAATACTATGTTCATTAGTAGAGGTTCTCCTCTAGGGTCTGTGACCTATCTAGCCACAAGTTCTTGGTCCCATTAACAGTGCCTGGTATGGGTTCCAATTTGTGGAGTGGGTCTTAAATCCAATCAGAATGTATTTGGTTACTCCCATAACAGTCATGCCACTATTACACCAGTGGGCATATCTGGTATAATATGCCAGTCCAGTTGTCATTGTAGTTCACAACTGGGTAATACTGATGATCAGTTTTCTCCTCTGGTAGCATGCATTAGCACCTTTTAGTGCTATGAAAGCTATTCATTAGGGATGAAGCTTTGAGGTCAATACCAGCTCGATTTTTCCATGTTCTATGACTCAAGTATGCAGTATCTTTAGCAATAGGGTCTTATTGTCAAGTTCTGGAGGGTAACCAAGAGCAATGACAATAGTAATGTTTGGGGGTTCATGGGACCTCACTGGCCAACAACCTATTGAGTAGTTTTTTGAATAAATGCAAATAGAGAAGGAACTTTCCCTGAAAAATTTAAAATTCTCATCTGACTTGGCTGTACTAACTTCTTAGTACACTAGCCTTCTTTGGGTTGTTGATAATGCTTGTCTTTGAATAGGGAGTGAATAACCAAGAAAATTTTCCCCCAACATCCCCCTCCCCCTAGGATATTTAAAAGACCTGCTTTATTCTTAAAGAGTCTGTAGAATACTCTCTGTGGGCTCAAGAGCCCATGGGCAGTGTTGAACAATTAGCCTAGAAGGAAGGGCTGGGAACAGTTGTCCCCTCAAGGCTTGGGAAGTCACAAAGGCCATGCTGGCAAGCCAGAGGAGGGAAGGGTGAAGGGGGGCCTGGGAGGAGCTCAAAGGTGGAGAGAGGGGTGGGAGTGTTTGTTTCCCAGATAGTTTTCGAAGAAAAGAGGTTTGTGTGGTTTGCTGCAGGGCTGAGAATGCAGTACAAGACTGGTGGATGGTCTTTATCCAACAGTTACTTTCTCTAGCACATTCCTTTTAGCTTAACAAGGTGTCTTCCTTTCCATCTTCATGGTCATTGATAACAAGAGCTTGAGGCCTTTTGCTTCCTGGCTCAGGACGGGTTGGAGAGAGGGACGCTTATAAGGAAGGCTTGGCATTTTGTAGATTTTCCTGAATTTTATCATACACAGGGAAGACTATCCAGTACATAGAGAGGGCTCAGGTTTTCATTTTAGTCTAGGGGGTGATTGATTGCTTTCTTCCAAGCATCTGATGGAGGAGGTCAGGGTCTTAGAAAGGGAAGAAGCAAGGGAAAAGAAGAAAAGAAAGAATGAGATTTATGACCTGGATTGAAGCTTTTGTGTTGCATGACTATTCCCAATACTGGAAGTCCATGACATGCTGAGAAACAGCCCTGGAGTACAGAGCAGTGATCTGCATGCAAAGGGGAAATTATACAGTCCCGCCACTGCTTGGCTGCTTGCTGCACAGCATCCAGGGCTGCTCTGCCTACTCAGCCTACCATGGGCAGGTTCCAGTGGCTGCCAGGGAGGAGCTAGACCTAGCTGAGGATGGTGTTTCAGCAATGAGACTTTTCTGTTACTCTTTCTGCAATGCCCTCCTTGCTCAGAATGTAGAAACCTTGGGCATATCCTGCCTGCCAAAGAATACTGAACTAATAGGTCCTGCCCAGACCTGCCCCATGCCACACCTGTGATAATTGAAGATCTTTTATAATGTATGTGTCTTCCATTTTTATTCCATATGGGCCGTTAGGTAACACAACCCAGTGTGGCCATTAAGCAGCCCTGCTTACAGTCAGATTGCTGGGGTACAAAGCAAATTTATGGTTGTTTATTCTCTCCTCCTATCAGCTATTAGTGCCTAATCATATGGTCTATCGATCATGAGATTAATCGCCTGCCCAAAGAGGCAGCAGGTCTTGTGGAATGCTGCACTGTGCCAGACTGAACTTCAACCTTTTATACAAACTGGAGGAGTCACAGTGATCATTCACTGCCTGCAGCCCTTGGTCCCTTAGCCTCCTGAACCTCAGGAGGTAAATCCCTGCTTTTCTAAACAGTGCACTCTGCACGTCCTTTCCTTGTGTAAAACTTCACCTCATCGATTCAGACAAGCACTTGTAAATAAAGTCCTTTCTGAGGCATCCTATAAATAATGATCTAATCTGAAAATATGCAGGCTTTATTATATAAAGCCCAGTGCTGCCATAATGAAAGATCCTTCAGTGTTCCTCTTAAAATTCTCATTTTAGAAGATTTATAACTGGGATATTAAAGTTTTCTTAAGCTAAGACTTTCTAAGAGTATCATGACCAAAGACCTTGCTTCTCTTTATGAAATATGTTTCTTTGAAGATATAAAAAGTAAAGTCTAGAAACCTCACTACAGAAGTGTCTTCGTACAAAGGGTGAGCGCTTAAAATTTGAGAATTTTATCCCCTAGAGGGACTTCTGTTCTCTGTAGTTTATGAGAGCCAGTGTCACTGCACGGTTGCTGCCTGTCCTGATGTTTGTTTCCTGGTCCGTTTCTGTAACTCCAAGGAGAAAAAGGGCAGGGATCTTACACCATTGATCTTTCCAGCCTTTCTTTCCCACCAACCTAGTTCAGTATGAAAGCGCCAGGCTAGTTCAGTAAACAAGCCTCAGGGCAGGAGCTCAGAGACAAGCAGCTCAGACATAGCCCATGAAGTTTAGGTGTGAGAATTTCGATGAATCTCCTTAGTTTCTGAAAACAAGTTCCCTGATCAGTGAAATGAGTATGCTGCATTCAGGGCTGGTCATGGGTGTTCTGTGGGTTGAATGCTTCAGATGTTTGAATCAAACATTTAAATGGAGTTTGCCATAACCCCACTGTTCCTATTAAGCACATTACACCAACAGCCTGCTTCATCCTTTGCTTGCACGGTCTGTAAGTGCTTATGATTTCTTGAAGTTATTTCTTTATAACGTGATCTTTTGTTGCTGTGGCTGGAATCTGAGATCTGGGTTAGCTGGTGATGCCTCTGACTGTCACTTCAAGTGTGTCTTTCCAATCCTATTATCCTTAAGAACCTCAACCTTTTTTTGCTCTATGCTTTGAAAACTTCTCTACCCCAGACAGACAATATCAGATAATGATCAATTTGTTTCCTCATGTTTTAAAGCAAACAGGTATGTAGAGCTGAACACAGGAATTGAGCTGAGAGTACGAAATCATTTGTGTGATGAGTTGGTTGACAGTTGAGCTTCTGTGGTTGTTTCATGGGTCAGTGTGTAGTTCCTATTTGAGGTTTTGGTATACTGAAAATAGCTCTTAGATCTTTCTGACTTTTTAGGAAAGTGATGGTTCAAGGCTTCTAGATGAGTGCTTAGTTTATTTATTTTTTTATGAGCTGTTGGATACCCTTGTCTTCAGAGCTTCAAGTACTACACATGCCATTCCAACTTTGTATCTGTTCTCTTGCTGAGAAGCTGGGGGTGTCTCTATAGCCTTGCTCTTAGGTGCAATGTGATGAAAGCGTCTTCCCAGTGTGCATTTGCCCCAAAGCCTGCTATACTTCCTCCCTGTAGTCAAAAGCATTTGGGAAGATTTGCTAAAAAGACTGGGAATCAGTTTGATACTTGATCCTTTTTTTTTTTTCTTTTTTTTTTTTTTTTTTTTTTTTTAAAAAAAAAAAAAAAAAAAAAAAAAAAAAGAGGACGATAAATCTTTCACTGTGATATATCAAAATAA
>NW_008330319.1:692466-702893 GCF_000622305.1 Nannospalax galili
TTTTGCGACAGGGTCTCCCTGTAGCCCCAGCTGTCCTGGAACTCACTATGTAGACCAGGCTGGCCTCAAACTCACAAAGATCCGCCTGCTTCTGCCTCCCAAATGCTAGGATTAAAGGTGTGTTCACTCTATCTATTGAATTTAGGCAACTTGTGAATATTTTAACTTCAGAATTTAAATACATACATTTAAATAGAACAGCTTAAAGATCTGAAATCCTAGAAATCATCTGCCTGTAAACTTAAACTAGAGACCTGATTTATCATGCTCAAGTGTTATTAAATCACACAAAAATAAAGGGCTTTTGAAGGTGGCAGGCCAGCTGATCTCATCCCCAAGGTTACAGGTGTAGTGTGGGCTCTGGGGTTGGCCTGACTGAGGAAGTTTCCTTTATGTCTTCATACTAGTCAGTTATGGCAGTGTTGAGTGGACACTTAAATCTCCCTAAGCCTCTCTGTCCTTACTTACAAAATGTGGGCAATACTTTGTCCTGAGGAGTCAGTGAGAATGGTTTGCACAAAGGATTGATCAACATGTTGGTCCCAGAATAAACAATGACTATTCATTATCATTTAGTTAGAATGCATTTAAAGCCTATTTCTGAGCTTGGAGGCTTTTCATTTAGAGAAGAGCATAGCAGCATGTTCCCTGCAGACTTCTCATCCACACTGGGTCACTCCGGGAGGTCATGTTCGGCACTTGTATTTTTGCCATTGGAAGGCAAACAGACTCCCTAAAAGTTGTCTTCTGATCTGCCACACACATGCTGTGACACACTAAAATAAATATAAATAAATAAATAATAAAGTAGTAATAAAACTTGAGTGACTTCATTAAGAATCCTAACATTTGAGAAAACTTTAAACTCTGGAAAAGTCAGAGCCGTAAGATCCCAAGAGATTACCAGGCCTAAACCCCATTTTTACAGATCAGGAAAGTGAATTTGACCAGGAAAAGTCAGGTTTGGGCCGAGGCTAAGCCACATGATGATTTTTAATTCATGCTCTCACTGGAATCTGCACTCAGTTGCTGTTATGATTTTATTCTTTTTGCGGGACTTGTATGTATTTATTAGCAACCCTTGAGATGTAACATTGGACATTACTTTTGTGGCAAAAGCACTGGGGCCATAATCATTATTAATGGATTCCATTATTTGGGAGAGCATTTTACAGACTATAGAGAATTCATTGCATTGATTTATTGTGCCACATTTGTATTATACCAGGTAGTTTAAAATGATGTTCTCTTAACTGTTAGCCTAAAAAATTGTCTAATCTTGGCAGTTATCCCATCAGTAAGACCTTCCTTTTACTACTGAAAATACATAGTTCTGCTGAAAGAAACCTTTGACTGGTCCCCAGTGCCCTGAATGTGTTTAAATCCCTCACTACTGAAATAGGAGGATTACTACTGCTATCATTGTTCTAAAACAAACTTCCCTTTGGACGATAACAGCAGCGGTAAATCAGATGTTGAAGAAAGTACCAGCTTAACTTCAGTTTGCTTTAAAAGGGTTTCCTCTTTAATTGACAAGTGTCATGTATAATAGAGCACGGCGGCTCACATAGAAGACCTTGTGCTGGGCTGCCTGCTGAGGCTAGAGTTCTTAATGAACATACAACTGAATACACTGAGGCAAAAAATTAAAGCTCCCCAACTGTGGAGTATTCATTCTGTTCGCTCTCTGGCCAGCGTGGCGAGCAGCCACACTGCTCCTGAAGCAACTTGTGTTAGGCATGTGGCTGTTGTGTCACTGTGAGCTCTGCTGACTGGGGTCTTTCCTGGTGGCATTTGGAATAACAAAATAGATGCTGGTGTCATGTCAGAGGAATAAATAAATGGAAGCTTTTCCTTCCTTCTTGTTTTAAACATGAATAAAGTAAGCTAGTTTGGGCACATATCTTGACTCTGTGGTAGTTTTCTTGGGCTCTTGAGGCTTGCAAATGTCCCAAGTCTGTTCACTTTGTCGCTTCTTCTTGCTTTCCTTCCACACTCCCCCCTCCCAAAGAGAGCAGAACTGGATTTTAGAGGTGATGTTTACAACACACTTGAATAAGCACTTAGAATAACATCAATAGACGAAGGGAGAAAGGGCGTATTATTATCAAATTAAGTAATGGATGGGCAGTGATATTTTATTTATTAGAGCACGTCTGAGTACCATTGGAAACAGAGTACGCTCGTTTCGAAGAGCACAGATTGGAAAGGAATGTTGAGTTTGGAAACGTGGCAGCCTGCAGCCCTGTGTATGGTTTAAATTAAACCTTTTTTTGGAAAGCTGAATAGCTCTGGGCCACATTTAAGGGGAAAGCTACAGCAGGGTGAGCTGGCTGTGGTTTTTCTTTCTCTCTGTCACCGGCCCACTTTCCCTTGTTTTAACACAGAAAAAAGACTTTGGACTCCTTCAGACCAACCACATAGCCTCTCTGCTGACCACAAAAAGGAAGCTTGGTGCAGAAAGCCATAGGATTAATACCCACTGTCTCTTAACCCAGCAGAGTGTGAAACTTTGTAAGAGATTTCTCTGGGCAGGCTGACACTGTGGTTGGACTTTGAACATTTTAAATCAAGCACAACTTTGAATTGCATTATGCCACAGTGCTGTGTAAATTGTTACGTGCGATCCCACGTTAAAAGTTATTTACAGGAATCCCCAGGTTTCAGAGGGATAAACCACTAACAGCTTTGTGTATCTTACAAAGAAATAAAAGGAAAAATAAAGACATGCCTATGCCAAATTATCTCACTGGAGTTGGGAGACCACAGCCCATCAGAATTCTTTGTTCTTAAACAAGTGGAGATGCTGGACTCTTGACGGAAAAGCCTTTTTATCTGTGAAAAATAAGTTAAGAGAGTGGGTTCTATGACTGATTTACTACTTTTATTAATCAACCACATTATTGATATTCTTGTTGCAATGCTTGCCTTTGAACCCTGGGCCTTGCACTTGCTGGCTGATCATGCTCCCCCGAGCAGCAACCTCAGCCCAACCACATATTTTTAAACTAGGAAAACATCTTTCTTTTAATAGATATCTGTTTCTTAAGAAATGTTTATATTGCAGAGGGTTCTATTAATATATTATTCTACTTAGGTAGTCCAAGTAGTTGTTTCTGTGTCCTGAGCATTAATTTTAATGATTAGAATCTTACTACCCTGATTAGCTAATTATATATTTGCACAAAGCAGTTCTGAAATTACCCAAAGTAACAAACAGCCTAAAGTACTGTTTGTTTTGTGTTTATTCTTTTAGCTGTCTCAGATTAATATATTTTAAAAGAAATCATTTGAATTTGCATTTTGCCTAGCTGAATTAATCAGCTTTTCATGGGTGTACGATGTCTGCATCCTGGTTTCTGTTTAACAAAGAATCTCAATAAAAGGAATTGATTTGAAAAGTTGCAGAAAACATTCTGTATCCGTTTCAAAACTGTGGCCTTATAGTAACCACAGAGTGAATTTTCAGTTGACTGTGTCGGGAAAGGGGTTTGTTTGCTATCACTAGAGAAATTGGTCTTCATGGCAATTCCAGTTGTCCTCTTTCCTAGACCACTGCAGCAATGTTGACATACTTCCGGCAGGATGGAGCCTTGCAGTTAACTGTGGTTGTTTTCCCAGGTGTCTTGGGAGTGGCTGTTTCGTGCTTTCCTGAACTTACTAGTTGAAGACTGTGGAAAAGGAATGGTGTAGCTTCTGGATAAAGTATTTCAGCTGCCCTGAAGTAGTTGCATTGTACCTCGATCTTTTTCATCTTGGTAGACTTATACTGTAACTAATTGAATCCATTGATCACTGTCTTGTTTTTTTCCATCTTCCTCTCCAAGGAATCATTTTGTGAGGGCCTATACATCGGTCAAGAAAATGGCCACAGAGTTACCAAGACTGGCAATAAAGATAGCTTAACCTAGACTCATGTTTTTAAGGACAAAACTTTATAGGCGTTCTTACCCATGAGAGTTAACATCTTAATTATGCCATGGTGGAAAAGAAATTAAAGTATGATCCTGAATCCTTTCAGAAGATGTGAGGAATAGACGGAAGGAAAAGCTTTGCATTAGATTTCGATGACGTGGGTTCCAGGCTTATCTGTACACTGCTTTTCAAACTTGAATGTGCCTTTAACTAGTGGGGCCTGCAGGTTGCAGGCTGATTGGGCAAGGCTGCCATGGGTCTTGAAACGCTGTGTTTTTCACAGGCTTACTTGGAGTCTTGTGCTGTCTCGTGTCAGCCCTGCTCTGCAGAACAAGCATTTGCTGTCCCACATTACTAACTTTGTGGCTTTGGATATATTATTGAACAGCCCTGTACCTTGGTTTCCTAATCTCTAAAGTACTGATGCTGATCTCTTTGTTCTGCCTTCTTCATCAGGATGTTATGAGAATAAAATTAGGTAACATAGATGACATTTTAAAATGCTATGCAAGTATAGGGCAGCAAGGATCTTTGTAGATAAAGACATTCCTTAGATACCTTTCATCAAATCAGCTTGAACTGTTCTGTGATGGAAAGTGCCCCAAACTGGGAGCAGGAGAGGGCCTATGGTATACACTTCCCAGCACCTCATTTATGTTTTTGGCCAAATCATCGTACCTCTGATCTCCTGTCTCATCTCTAAGATAAGTTCGTGTCTTTCAGTAGTGGTATTCAGTGTCATTACAAGGTCAGCAGCATTTGGAAACCTTCTAGAAGTATAGGTCCCTATCCCCCTCTGATCTATGGTGCTGCTTTCTAAGGAGTCCTTTAGGTGATTCTTGTGCTGTGCTACATTTCCAAAACCATGCTTCATTGTCACCAAACTTTGGAAATTAGATATTTAAGTTTTCTCTTCATAGGTTTTACCAACAGAATGCCTATTTTGTGTGATCTGTAGATGTTCCTGTCTTGTAGGTCATAAAGATCTCCCAGTTGGGAGCTGAGCATTCTCCAGTTATGTTGTATTGAGTGCTTGATAAGAAGAACCAGACGTGGGGTGGAAGCTAAACCTCACTTCTCTGAAACTCAGGCCGCACCTTGTTTGACATACACATTTCTGGCTTATCCCAGCTTTGGGGCTGCCTCAGTGGCCCACACATATAGCTCCCCTGACTGAGCAGGTTTTTAGTCATCATCCTCCTTAACCTGGCAGTTTTGTCAGGCTGCACCACCAGCTCACATTCCTAGGAGTTTTCAAGTGCTTTCACAAAGATTAGCATAATCTCTTTCCCTTGGTGTAAGACAAAGAGAAAGAGAGGGGAAAGGCAGGTTTTCTTGGGGGGGGGGGCATGCTTTTATCACAGCCCTTTGTAGTCACACTTCATGACCCACAGTTTTGTTTTTTGTTTTTACATTCAGGAATAAATAAAATCACAGCCAATCTCTATTTGCCTGATTAAATTTGATCAGGTTTAAGCACTAAAGTGCATGGTTTTTGTGTACAGAGGAGACCCTCAGTGTCTTCTAGAATGACTACTATTCTGGATGGAAGTCTGAGTTTTCATTTCAGAGCAGCAAATAAAGTCCTATTGGAGCCTGGAAAGTAGAAACAAGAGAGAGGTGTGAGCTGGCAGCTGAATGATGGGAGGACCTGGGGACCACTGTCAGAGCAGTTGAAGTTGGACAGTAGCTTCAGACCCTGTCTATGTACATACATATTTTTCTGTACATGTGCACTCTATATATTCATGTATATTTGTATATATGTTTTGTGCATACATGTGCACATGCCTGTATATTTATATTCCTAAATAATTTCAGTGTCTACTACATCTGGACACTTTATAGTATTTTATAATCTTCATGATATCTTTAGGAAAAGATTAAATTATGTTTCTCCTTAGTCGTAACAAATTACCAAAGATTTCTCTCCAACGTGAATTCATGTAAAAAGCAAGTAGTTCTTGAAGTAGTAAATGTAAGCAGTTTTGCAAATTTATAGTCACGGAGATCTGCAGTTATGAAGGCCCTTATAGATCATTTTGTCTAGTAGTTTCAAATAGTCTTTAAACAACAATATCTTCCTCAGAACTAACTTCATGGAGAAACTGTATGTGTTTTAAGTTGAAAAGGAACAGAGGCCCTGGATCCCTGTTACTTTGGGACTCCCCATCCTTTCTCCCAGCGAAGTCCCAATTGGAATGGATACTGGAGCAAGAAATTTCCTGGGAAACTTGTTCTGTCCAGCCTCTGATACTTGCTTGTTCAGGGCCTGAGACTCTGCATGGGAAATAAACTTCTGAGGTGTTACATATGCTCTGATATGTTGTGTGGAGCAAGATGCCGGGGAATCTGTAAAGACTATTTAGAGACATTTGCCTGGTTAACTCTTTATTTTTCCAATGTGAAAGTCAGAATCTTCAAATCTTCTGAATTCTTCTATAGCCACCTGGGTGGTGTGGCTGAATCTCTGTTCTCTTGGGAGGTAGCCCAGAACCACTTGCCATCGACTCTCCCAACATCCTGCACAAACCTAGGTTACTACAAAGGATGATTATGGGAGCACGTTCCCTTCCTGTCTACTATTCATCCCACAGAAAAACAGCACATGGAGTTTTAGACCCTGTTTAGGGTGGAACACCTGGGCTGTGTTGGGCGGCTGCAGTGTCTGCTATATAGCAGAATGCAGAAGCAGTTCTCAGTAACCACCTCCCACCCCCAACATAATCCATAAAACTCTTTCAACCTTTTTTTCCTTTGCATGATGTCTAGTGTTTGCAAATGGCAAATGGCTAAAGAAAAACAGAGTGAAAGTTTATATAAAATATTTATACCCTAAAGATCTTTTATCTTGTGTCATTCAAGAGATAGAGAAGTGAAAAATGTATTGAGAGTACATTATCAAGAGTACATTATAAATTTAAATCTTGGATTGAATAATACCAGCTGCTAATGTGTGGAGCTTTGGAAATGAGTCACTTTTGAATCTCAAGAATTTACTGTATCAGGTCAGTTACACTTAAGAAGGAAGTGCCTTTGAAAAAAAAAAAAAAATCCTATACCGGAATCCAGACTCACATTAGTAGGCATTAAAAATCAAATATTTGACATAGTATTTAATGTCAGGATATAGTTACATAGCAGAGAGATATAGGATCTGAGACATTTTATGAAAAGTTTCTCAAAAAATATCAGATACTTTTGGTCATATGAAGTAGTGTAGCCTGTGATTAAGTTATTTGTCTTGTAGTCAGACATAGATTCAAGTTCTAATTATTGCTTGTTAGCTGTGAAATTTTGGCTCCATCCCATTTTCTGAACTTATTTATTTATTTAGTGTTGGGGGATAGAACCTAGGGTCTTTAACATGCTATGCAAGCATTCTACAGTCACACTATACTCCCAGCTGAAGCTCATTTTAATTTTTAAAACTAAGACCTACCTAGTTGACTTTAAAACTATTTTTTAAAATTAATTTTACTTTATGTGTATGAGTGTTTTGCCTGCATGTATGTAAGTCCACCTATGTCATGCAGTGCCCACAGAAGCCAGAAGAAGGCATTGGATACCCTGGAGTTATGGAAGGTTCTTAGCCATTGTGTGGGTGCTGGGAACTGAACCCAGGTCCTCTGCAAGAGCAGCCAGTGCTCTTAACCACTGAGCCATCACTCCAGTACCCTAGTTGACCTTTTAAGAAGGGATTTGGCACATGGCCTGGAATTCCATAGTCATAATAAATAGTGATTACAATCGTTATTACTGCCATGATATTGTCTTTGGCCCCAACTATGCTGTATGATTCTTTGATGATGTGGTATAGGCAGGACATGGAAGAAAAACCAAAATTGGTGTGCTGGTTGGAAAGTCAATAGTCAGAGAAAGAACATATACTTGTAAGTGTAGCCATGACTCTTTGTGCTGAGTATCAAGTTCCTTTGAGCAAAAACCAAAGATACTTTGTTGGGTATAGTAGTGCTTTGTTTTTGTAGTACCTAATTTTTTTTTTTTTTTTTTGGTAATCATTTAAAAAAATGATTTTTAAATTCTTATTTAAAAATGAGTGTTCACCTACATATATGTATGTGTACCACATGCATGCCTACTACCTTTGTAGGCCAGGAGAGGGAGTTGGATGCCCTGGAACTGGAGTTACAGGTGGTTGTGAGCCACCATGTGGATCCTGGGAACTGAACTGTGATCCTCTGAAAGAGTAGCAAATGCTCTTAACTGTTGAGCCATCTCTCCAGCCCCTATCTACTTTTATATACATTCAGTACTCAAGGCAATAAAAGAGGGGGTGAAGGAGTGAATCAAAGGGCATGGGGAACCCTCATTTCAGGGCTGCATCCCTCTGCAGCCCCTTAGCTCTCACCATTGGTGCTATGTGAAAATCTAGGAATAGGGTTCCCAGTTTTTCTGCCTCCCCCAGAATCTAGAAATCTAGATTTTCTGAGAATCATACACTGTTTTAATGCAATTGTAGCTGTATCTTGAGGTTACTACTGGTTACAAGAAACAGAAAAGTCTTAGTTTATCAATAGTTTAAAAATGATTGCTTTATTTTTGCTACATAACAGTGGGCCTGAAGGGACTAGTTAGTGTTGTTTTATTTGCTCAGCACCATCAAGCATCCAGGCACTTTCTGGTTTTTCTGTCCTGATATTCTTTGTTTCTCAACTTTTTATGGCTGCCATCATGTATTCTTAGTAGAATGATCAGGAGATGATTGGACTAGCCTTATTTACTCCATTTATCAGAAACTACACAGTAGATTCCTCTTTATGGTGTACTGGGGGATCTTGGGTCATGCTGGCTGGGATGATTTGCAGTTTCTATAAGGAAATATGGGCAGTGAGTATCCAGCCAGTCATTCTCTGGTAGAGGTTGAGAAGGTGCTTCTGCATTGTTGGTGAGCAGTGTCTGTCTGCCACTTGTGCCTAACTTGACATGAAAGTCAGTGTCAGGGCCTGAAGATCGATCATGGAGCCTCCAGGAAATATTCAAGCCCTCCAGATTTTATCATTATAAAGTAAGAGTATTATTGGGGCAGGAAAGGAGAGAAGAGGCCAGACTGTTATTTTTTAATTAAATGGCTTTGCATTGTATAGGATAGGTTGTTGCCCAAAATGAAAAAACTTGAGAAACAGTATGTAAGGTTATTTCTGGAAACTTTCATTTTCAGTTTTAGAGAAGTTATAAAGGAAAAAGCATTTATCATATTTTCTGTTTTGCTATATCTGAATTCCCCCATACATATATTTTAAAATTATAGATAAGCTCTTTTTTTCCTTTAATCATTTTCATTCTAAAATAAATGGATGTGTTGTAAATAATAGGCATTTAATTTTTATAACTTGTATTGGAAGGGTATCCTTCGTATATTTATTTGTACATTTAACTCAAATACTAGGAAATTCTTGCAGAATGCTTTACAAAAGCAGCCATTTCAGGCTGATTAGAGTGTGCTTATGTGCATGCCTGTAAATGAAATGCTCCTAAACCAAGTATATACTTAGTTAATTAAACTCAAGAATTATGGAAGTTTAAAGAACTCTTAATCATAGCTTAGGACTACTCTGAAGGGAAGCCATACCTGTTTGACTCCAGTACATCAATTCATCTGTAGTATTTTTGCTTACACCTTTCTTCAGCTTACTGCTGAGTTAGCTGTTCTTTAATGTCCTAGACAAATTCAGGAGGCCACCATGTGTAGATAAATTGAGAGAATATATTTCTGCCCATTTGATCTTGAGCATTTCTTCCCAGAGTTATAAATTTGTTATCAGAATCTGGATGTTAATAAAAGAGAGGTAATCTGCAGGTTGTTCCCTGTTCAGTAAGGTGTTGAATGTACGGTCTGTGAGTTGGCTGTCTCCTGGAGGTCTGGGAGCTTAGAAACCTTCTCAGTGAATTGTGTTCCAGTACACAATCACTGTGTTGGGCTCATCAAGTTAGTGAATTCTCTAGCAATACTCAGATAAATATTCAAAATGTAGAGTAAAACACAAACCATGTTTATCAGGAGATATAAGCTTTGACAGTATTTTTAGAATTAATAGGGTAAAGCAGTCCACTATTCCAAACAATCTACCTAGGATAAAAATAAAGATAATGTACATAATTGTAATTTCTGTGATTTTGTTTGTTTGATTTGATAGGGGGATAATTTAGACACAAAGAATAAACAGCAGGGAAATGTATTTTCATGGAAAATACAATGTATTTTCATCTAGTATATTCCAATTAGTGAGGCATTGTGCCTAATACATCAAAACTGTCTATAGTCTTCATGATGATCTTCTAAGTTAGGCCTTGTTATCTCTATTTCTTTTTTTTTGTTAATTATTTATTTAATAACCACATACTTACAAGAAGCATTTCATTACAACAGCATTGACATATTCAATAACAATTTTCTGACCTAAGATGCATCTTTTTTAAAATTGGCTATAAATTTTTAGGTTTACAGTTGAATTGTTACAGTTATACAATATTGTACTCAGTATAAACCC
>NW_008330319.1:703154-771541 GCF_000622305.1 Nannospalax galili
TTTAACATATTCAGTAACACACTCCAGAGGAAGAGTACATCTCTTTCACGAGTGGGTGCAAGTTTCTAGGTTCACAGTTGAGTTAATACAGTTATACAATATTGAACTCAGTATAAGCCCTGTAAGACATAAAATTGAATGAGTTTTTTAACCTTTAAAAAATATCTCCATTTCATTTTAGAATATATTGTTCCTTGCAGAAAGACTCACTGTTTTTGCTACTAACACTGAGATGTTGGCACTTTGTTTTTTAATTTAAAAATAGTTTATTTTACATGTATGAGTATTTTGTCTGCATGGATGTAAATGCACCACATATGTGTAGTGCCCATGGAAGCCAGACGAGGGTATTGGGTCCCCTGGAATTGGAGTTATGGATAGTTCTTAGCCACCATGTGTGTGCTGGGAACTGAACTAGGGTCTTCTTCAAAAGAAGCCAGTGATCTTAACTTCTAAGCCATCTCCCCTAATTTCTTGATAAAGATACCAGGTCTTCGCCCCAAGTGACTTTCTTAAGGTTTGAAGTCAGTGCATCTTAGAGTTAAGCTTTGAGTCCCAGTCCATCTGTATTGCATATTCAATTGTTTTCCCTCTATGGGAAGATCCACTGACACTAGGCAAGTGAGAAGAAAAATAGTAGATGGACTTAAATGTGGGTAAATGTATGATAATGTTCACATCAAAGGGACAGTGCAAGTACTTTAGGATATAGACTCCTGGCTGTTAATTATAACTCAAGAAAGCAACCTGAGAGTCCTTCCATAGGCTGTCCCCCCACATGACTCTTGGCTAGTCCCTGAAGACCGTCAATCTAGGAGTATTCACCAAGCTCTTTGTTGGCAGTAGAAGGAGAAACTTCTTTTCCCATATGACTTTTCTAATGCTGCTATAGTGAGAAAAGTGCTCTGCGCAGCCTCTTTCAACAATACATCAATCCCTATGTGGAAGGATAGATAAGTGTACTTACTCAGTCATGCGCTGATCTGGAGTGGGCTTTAGAAATGAAGGTTAAAAGTCAGACTTTAGAATAAGCTTACTTTTCTCCAAAGGAGGCATTTTCTTTGTGGAGTCATTATGATATTTTGTAGCTATTAAAATTTGCTGTCTTGATGCTTGGCTATACACTGAAAGGAATGAAATATTTATTAAGGTCATATCACTGTTATGTACAAGGGAGCATGGAGTGATTTTATGTTGTACTTCTAGATAGCAGTGTTTCTGCTGGGTTACAGCAACGTCTGTAGATGTTATTGATTATAATTAAGTCAGTCTGCATTGTCTCTAGGAATTTACGTGGGTTTAAAAATCAATCCCTCATGTATTCATTTGAAATAGTTTGAAAAGGATCATAGTAGAAGGAACAAATCTTCAACTACTAATCCTGTTTTTTGAGTCCCCAATGTTATGATTTCTCATTTAAACATTTGTAGATTTTAAAAGTTAGTATCTGTGTAGTTTTCTTTTAATTTTATTTCCTCTACCAACAAACTTTCAAACGTATGTTATAATTTGTCCTTTCTTTATAGATTTCTGGGGCTGCCCAGCTCAAACCCTGAAGGTTACTTATATTCTAGTTTAGATACTCTTCATATATACACTTTCTGTACATTTCATAAGATTGTGGGGCTTCTGTGCCCCTTGATACTTCGTATTTACTTAATGGTTTGGATAAAGAACCACAGAAGGCTAATAGGTCTGGGCTTTGAGTGCAGTTTTGAGGAATGTTGTCAGAGCTATAAAAGATTCCTATTACTTTATGTATCTATTTTGAAGCAATTTTGACAAATATATTTATGTTACATATTGGGGGGATTGATAGTCATACAAGCTTGTAAAATTAGCAAGATACAGATAAAGGAAAAGAAAACCCTTAATCAATAGTATGAACACCACTTGTGAGATTCCCTAACAGCTAGTGCTTTTGGAAATGTAAGACTTGATTTATATTTACATTATTTATCTGCAGGAACTGAGTTCATGGACATCCACTATACTTCTGCCCAAGAGGTCAGTGTCTATGCCTGCATGGATATTCTAGGTATAAGTAGAGAGATAAAAGTGAAAAGATGATAGTTTGACATGAAACATTCTGTAGTAAAGTACTGTTTTATTTGTATGATGGAGAAAGATTAAGCAAAAGAAAAAGGCGGCATTTTCTTTGTGGAGTCATTATGATATTTAAACATGTAAAAATGTAAGCATGAACATATCAAATAGAAGCTGAGTGAGCCTTTATTTAAAATAGCTTTATTACCCGAAACAGCAGACTTATGGAGATTATGGCCAGCAAGATGTTCCTGTGACTTTGATGTTTGAAGATGTTCGATGAAAAACATAGTCTATTATGTTTCTTACAAATGGAACTATATTTGGGATACCCCAGAACTATTTTATGATTCTGACTGAAGGTTCTTGAAACTAAAGGCTTGAAAAATTATGCCTGACCACCGTATCTTGATGATTTCCATCAGCCCACAGCTTTGATCATAGTTTTCTTTGAGGATCAATTATGAATAACTCTTAAATATTTTCCATTCACCAACTTATCAGTGTTTCTTCTTTTGCAACAAGACTTGCTTCCTTTGCTTATGAAAACCCCAAATTTTGTTTAGAAAACAGACTCTATCTTATCATAATTCTGTTGGAGAGAGGACACAGCTACAAAAACCAGAGGGAACCTGTGAGAGGTTTTGCTCCTTAAACAGGTCTCTGTTTGTGGGAAGCTTAAATGAACAAATAACAACTTGTTAAACATAGCCCTGGCCTTGTTTTAGGGAAACTTTATTTGTAAAATTTAGTTGGCTATTCCCTAAGGCGAAAAAAAATTTTTTAAGTAATTTTAGTAGATATCGAAAGCTTTCAGAAAATAGTCCCAAGTTTTTTCCTGCTGCTGCATGCTTTCAAAGTAATACAGAAAAGCTGAAACTTGATTGCTCTAGTTGTGTAACAAGCACAAATTAGAGGATTCTAGACATTTAGTCCTTTTCCCTTTCTCACCATTCTTCGTTCCAGTTGAACTTGATAGTTTGCAGTTTGTTTTGAGGACTCTTCTCCCACAACATCCTCCATTGCCCCTCTAGGAGCAGGCTGTCTCTTTTTGCCACTCTCGCCTCCCTGTTTGAAGAATCCTATCTATCCTTCAGCCTACATTGCAAAGGCCAGCTCTTCTTATGTGTTTGTGGATTCCCCAGCCAAATATGGAAAAAGGCCATGATTTCCAGTGTGGCTCATTTGCCTGGTGTCAGGTCGGGCTCTGTGTTCTTCTGCTTTATAATGTAGATTATTTGTGTACTTGGTAGTTGTATTAGTTTTCTACTTCATGATACAACAAAAACAACTTAAAGGGGAAAGGGTTTATTTTGGCTTACGGTTCTAGAGGGGATGCAGTCAGCATGGCAGGGAATGCATGGTGGTGAGAGCATGAGGCTGGCTGACCACACTGCATCTGCAGTCCCAAAGAAGAGAACAAACAGGAAATGGGGCCAGGCTGTAAAATGTCCCAACCTAGGGGTGCATTTCACATTCAGACCACAGCAATAGTGATTAGTGGTCATTTTCTGAAGGCCTGCTTTAGTCAGATGTTGTCAGAAGATATAAAACTAGATCTGTGATATCAAGAATAATTTGGTCATTTTTTTTCTCCCTAACTTGACTTGGAGTTTCGTGTGGGTTGAAACAGTCTCAGATCCCTCTGTGTCCTCTGCTAATCCTGGCTTCTGAAGCATAGCTGCTCAGTAAATGTTCATGGAGTCAAATCGGTCAATTAAACAAGTTTTCTTCTGATTGTATTTCAGTAGCAAAGATTGGGTTTATTCTTCGGGGAGTAAAGAAAAGTAGTGTTCTTCATGCCATTTGCAATGGTACCGTGATTTGTGTAGGGGGAGATGGGTAGTAGCTTTTCTCATTTTTCTAGTCTTCAGGTTCTGTGTCTTAGAAGGCATAGAAGCATAGGCAGGCAGTCTAAGTATGCTGAGAACCTCTAGGCCTCCTTGTCTGGCCCTGTAGAGCTACCGTGGAGGTTCTTACAGGCAACTAAGCCTCTGGAACTATCAGAAGTAGCTTTCATTGAGTTTTCAAAGGTATCCATGTTCCAAAAGAAGTAGCATGTCTGAATCTCACACTTGTTGCTCTGAAGAATTGCTCAAATGTAGGTACACTGTTTGGAATGGGTTCATAATACTTTAAATTCATAATAGTTCCCCAGAACTTCCTTCTACCTGGGAGAGATGGGTAAAGATGCCTGTAAATGTAAGTGTAGAGTGAAGCCTAGCTTAGCCTTCCAGAAACTGTAAGCTCTTAGGCAAGCTATGGCACATAAAGCTACCTTGCTAATAAAGGCCTAGGCAGGTGCCCAACAGCCTTAGTATTTGGCATTTCCCAGTATTCCATTCACTATGGGGTTTCTAGATGTTTCTTTCCATCAGTCCTTTTGCTAACTATATAGAGTATATCTGCCAGTCATGGTGGCTCACACTTTTAATCCCAGCACTCAGGAGGCAGAGACAGGAGAATCTTTGTGAGTTTGGGGTCAGCCTGGTCTACATGGTGAGTTCCAGATCAACTAAGACTATATAGTGAGACCTTGTCTTAAAAACCAAAATAAATAAGTAAATAAATAAATATTTAGAAAGAATATATCTATCTGAAACATGAACTCATCTTTCTTGCAAAACTGTTCCTCGTGGGTTTTTAGAATATCAGAAGATAGTTTAAACTAAACAGAATTTAGTGTCACTGTCTCCTTAACGGGTGGATGCTTATCACAAAGCCAGTGGCTGCATCACCAATGGAATGCATGCAAAGGTGTTTGGTCTTGATAAGCTTTTAAAGAAACAGACTTTATTTTGTTAAACAGTCACTAGACTCCTTCAGTTTTTTTTTTTTTTAAATAAAAAGAGAGGGAGAAATATGTTTTCTCAATAGAAAATGACAGAAAGCTTATAGAAAACAGTGCACACTTATTGTTTTGTGCCAGTGCACTTGTGCCTTTGGTCTGTAGAGAGTGCGTGTGCCCACGTGTGCATGCAGCCATGCACATGTGAGCACATGGCTGTTTGTGCTGTGTTCAGTAGAAGGCCGTGTAGCCGTGGGATATTTGCTTACTCTTTCAGGTTTTCTTACTCCCAAACTTTCATCAAATTCTATATATTATGCTCTCTGAAACTGTTAAATAAGAGACTGTGGAGAAATTTTAAAATGCTAAGATTATTCCAGGCTAAACAGTACTCTGATAGGATGGTGTTGTTTTCCCATCTACTTGAAATGAGAAGCAAGTGAATGGAAATGTGATCTATTTAAGAAAGCATTTCTTCAAGGCAAAAAGCACATATAGCATGTTGCTGCGCCTCATAGATGGACATTATTCTTTGCATTTGTATTTTAAGCAGAATCAGAAATTATTTTGAAAGTATCTAAGTAGCTTAGTGACTCTTCTTCTTGGGCTTAGTCAAGGAGTATGAAGAAATAATGACTCTGTAATGCAGGCCTGTTGAACCATTAAAGCCCTACCTTTGATAGAACACTGAGTGTAGGATTGGGGAGAA
The DNA here is from genome assembly GCF_000622305.1 of Nannospalax galili. Lineage (NCBI taxonomy): Eukaryota > Metazoa > Chordata > Mammalia > Rodentia > Spalacidae > Nannospalax > Nannospalax galili. Next base: position 708,698 of record NW_008330319.1, read on the forward strand.
ATTCCTTACTTAGGAAAGGCTTTTGGCAATTCTTGTTTACGGAATGGATGAGGTGCTGGTAGTGGATTTGCGAAGGCAGAGAAACTCCACTTCCTATGACTGCAATGCCTGTGGTTGTATGTCTAGCTGTGTCTACTTTTGTTGGGGGTGAGTACCAAAGTAAGTTTGTACTTTTAAATCTGATCTATTCTACCCTCCCTTAAAACTGGGCTACAAGAAAGACAGCAATCATGAAAAGGGGAGGATTTCTTATAAACCCTTTAGGAGTTCTCAGAGGCCAATGCAGAGAGTAATTTCAAAGAGTCTACCTTAGCTTCACCATTGAGTGCAGAGAGGAATTTTTGCTTCCAAACTTAGTATAAATGCCAGGGAAGAATCCATAGCACTCCAAGGACTTCGTCCTCCAGGGGAGAAAAGCAGTGATTTATGGATCTCTCTAGAAATTATGGTTGGGTTCTTTCCCCTCTCAACCTAGTCTCCCTTAGTCATGTGACCAGAATTCAATTATCACTGCCATAAATAATCTTGTGAATGGAAGCAGGTAGTCTGGCAGTGAATTTCTGCTTCCTAAAAAGAAAGGGCCTTTTAGAAGTTACTAGAAATAATGCTATACTAGCCCTGATTCCAAATGTTAGTAGTCATGAGAGCATGGCCCATCCCCAGAGAAGATGGCTTTAGATGAGTCAGGTACACATTAGTGACAGATGGCAAAAAGGTGGTTTTTGAAATACATATTTAAGAAGGCTGTATTTAGAAGTTTATCTATGATTGGGTTTAGAATGAAACCATCCTGTTGGTGCATAACAGATTTGATCTGGTTCCATTAGCATCCTTGAAATATTTAACAAGACGCTGACTTGAGCATATGTAGGCTTCTGACCACCGTTGGAGATAAGGGCATCTGTGCAGGTAATTCCTGGAACACCAGCAAGCCCCTTTGCTTTTCCACCTTGCTTCATGCCCCATGTTCTAGACTGGAGAAGGTCAGCTTTTGATAGTCAGAGGTTGCGTGCTCATACCTACCTTCAGCTAGTAGCAGTTTATGTCCTGAGGTAGCAGACTGCTGATTTAATTCATTTTACAACCAGTGTCCTTTTCTGGGAGAGAGCAGCTTGGTAATATTGTTTCAAGAATCAGAGCCTTTTTCTTAGTTATTTGTAACATAACTTGACCATCCAGCTACACAAGGTTGCATTCAATTGAGAAAGTCTGTTGAATCCAAAAATAATAGTCCTTTATATTTGTACAGTTTTTGCAGTTTGATAAGGGACTCTTCATGTTCATTTTCTCATTTGATTTTTCTTTCAACTCCATGAGGTAGAGAGGGCAGATACTGTTACCTCCAAGTGACAGATGAGGGACCTGAAGCCCAAGTGCATGTAAATCCTGCCTGAGGCTTCACAAGCACTAAGTGATTAGGACGAGCTGCTGAGGTTGATGCTGGCCCAGGGTGTTTGTTGCTTATCTAGGAAAGAAATTGTTGGCTCTGCTGAGGAATATGAATGTCAGCTGGAAGGAACAGATGCTAGAGCGGTGTGCTGGCCTCCTGTCCTGGTTACTCACTGTGTGAGCGATGTCCGTGTATGATGGGGGCAAGTTGCTGATTCCATGCCTGGGATTTCTCTGTCTCTGATCACTATAGTTTCTTGAATCTCAAGTTCTGTGCTGAAGGTGACACAGCAGAAATTTGTATGGGAGTTCTTTGGAAGATGCACAGTTACAAAGGTCTCATTTCCATATGTTTTTCATATCTGCGTTAGAGTAGGTCTTTGTTCTCACTTTAGAGAGACCTGAACTCTACCCACAGGGGAAGAGGAAAGAGTGATTTTGTTTCCAGTCAGTCCCTTATTCTTCCTAATTGCCTTTTATTTCCTCCCTCTCACTTTTCTGGGCTGGGCTGTGAAGATGCTCCAGAGAGCTTGTCAGAGCCGTGGCCAGATAATGTGGACATGCCACTTTCCAGCTGTGCCGCTTTGAGCAGGTGGCATTATTTTTTAGCCTCGGTTTCTCTTCTGGGCAGCTGGGGTAGGGGTGGTACCTCAGGAAGTTGGTGAGGTAATGCAGGTAGAGTCCATGGCATAGTGACTGGGACTTAGTACAGTCTCAATAAATGTATTTTCTGTGAAGGAAAAGTGAATAAAGATGAGCAATCAGGGTAGAGCTGATGAGAGCAGTGGCTGGCTCTTGGTTATGGTCTCAGCTCTTAGCACCATTTATTATATGATTGCTCTGCTTTCATTTTGTCTTTCATCCCCCCACCTACATGTGAGATGACTTAAAGGAAGAGGTGACTTAGGAGGCGAGGACATTTTGTAGATGGAGAGGCTCTGGGCTAGATGTAGTTATAGAAGCCCTAGGTCTGTTCCCAGCTTTCCTCGGTTGTGAAACACATGTGCGCTCAGCAGGCCAGGGTAGTTTGCAAAGCTGTTGTGAAGGCTTTTCCCCACACAGTGCTACCTGCCCTGAAAGCTACATACATGCTTACCCTTCACAAAGCAGATGGTTTCTTTTGCTTTCTACGCAGTCATAAAATGAAATGGACTTTTAATGGAATAGGTTGGGAAATTCAACATTCAATTATGAATCTGGTGAAAGGAGCAGAGATAGGTTATACCACAGTTTTTAGAAGAACTTGATACTCCTGATTTCATCTGGCATTGGGGTCAAGAGGCAAGAAGGAGGAAGAGAATGAATCTGCTCCTCAGTGGTCCAAACCTGTGAGTGACTGTGCGTCTGTCACTTGCTTTGGAAACTAAGAAAAAGGATAAGGATCTTTCTTACTGCCTGAAATTCCACAAAATTATCTGGAAGAGTTGGGAGGGATTGACTGGGGATATAGCTCAGTGGTAAAGCATTTGCGGATCTCTGCTCAGCTCAGTTCCCATTACTGAAAAAAGCAAAACAAAGCAAAAAAGCTCCACATTATAAAAAAGACCAAAACAAACAGAAAACTAAAGCAACAACAACAACAACAACAAAATGCACCAACCAAACAACAAATGAAGAAAGGGAACTGGAGAGGCAGAGGATTTCATTCCTGAGGTAGAAGGCTATACAGAGATATCCTGGGCCATATGCCTGCCATGAGATTGAAGTCATGCTTTGAATTGTGACAGTTAGGATTCTTGGGTGAACTTTTGATGGACCCAATCAGACTTGATATGGTCTTTTGAGATCATCCTGGTGTGTAGTGAGGAACACCTTCTGTACTTGAAGCACATTTAAGTCACGGTATTATTGGTGGTGTGGCCCCCTTCCCAAAACCAGCTAAATGGTTTCAAAAAACACATTTTAAATTTTGCCTTATTAAAAGACCAGTCCCCAAAATGTTATCCATAGCTGACTTTTAAACCAAGTTATTTCTGTTTTGATGTTTGTTGCGATTTAGAGATTGTGAGAAATGTGTAACTAGATGGAAAAACTATTTTAGGTGTTGTCTCTACTATTATAACTAATTGCTAGGGTGTATAACCAGATGATAGTTAGGCATAGTTTTTCTAAATCTTTATGAAACATTATTCCTCCCTCTCTTCCTGAAAAAAACATTAAAACCAAGCCTATAATATAGGAACTATTATCTAGTAAACCAGTGTTTATGCATTTACGTGTCACAGGCCCTGACAGGGTCTGTTTGTCAGTCATGCCAAAGGCAATCACTTCTTCACGTGGCTGCCTTCTGCAGGCTGATTCCTTTATTATAGTTACATATTCAAACATTCCCTCACTTATTCAGCCATTTTTGATACCTACTATAGGCCATTGAGGAGCTCACAGTTTAATGGAGAGACAGAAAAGTGACAGTCACAGGCTTGGTTTTAGACAGAATTAAAAGCATGATGTTTAGACCTAATTTTTTTACCCATTTATTTATTTATGTATTTATTTTTGTGTACGTAGCTTATATGTGTAAAGTGTATGTGTGTGTACACATAGGGGTGTGTGTGCGTGTGTGTGTGTGTGTGTGTGTGTGTGTGTATGTGCCTCCGTATGTATGTATGTAGGCCAGAGGTCAATGCCAGGTGTCTTCCTCAATCACTCTCCATCTTATTTTTTGAGACAGAGTCTCTCATTGAACCCAGAACTCTTCAGTTGGCTGGACTGGCTGGCCTCTGAGCACCCCTAGTGCTGAGGTTACAGATGTACCATGCCAGCATTTGAACTCAGGTCCTCATGTTTGCATAGCTGGTGTTTTACTAAACGAACCATCTCCCCAGCAACTATAGCAAAATTTCTAAAGGTGGTCTCTCCTTAGCTGAGTATCAGTACATGACTGAGAATCAAGTGGCGAAGGGTCAGCTGGGAAGGAGGTGGGAAGGTGATCTCTCCTGGGCATGTAGCACAGAACAAGGCAGCTGTGCCCTGTGCCATGTGGGCCAAAGGGGGAGACCAACTACAAGAGCCTGCAGCCAGCACTGTGCCTGCATGACTGAATGCTTGTTCATGTTTTTTATCTTTATAAATTTTGCCATTTTTGTTTTTTTATAAATGTTATTTTAAGTCATAAACTTCATGGGATGAGGACAGACACATATGAATTAGTGAATGATAAAGGCTTTTTAAGTCACCTTATAAAACCAAGTCCTAACAGGCTCTTTTTTTCACCTCAGTATTTTAGAGGAAGGCAAAAAACATGCATCTTGTTGTTTAGAATACAAGAAGACAGCACTTGGCTTAGTGGGTTTTCTCACTCCCAGCTGCTTGCTTACTTCCATTTAATTTTTTCATATAAAATACAAAAAGAATTCCATTTATGTTATAAATAGGTAATATTTATAGGTAATGCCTTGAGATAACTCAAAGGTAGAAAATTTAGAAAAAGAAAAATACATATGAAATATTTAATATTAAATATTAAAAGCAACCTTAATCATACTAGTCAGAGAATGCCTAGGAAATTGCGGGTATATATTCCTCCTTTTTACAGATTTTTTTCTTCTGTTCTTTTTGTTCTGTGTGTACATACATTCTTTAATATTAGCAGAATCATACTGAAATAAACTGATTACTTGTTTTCGTGGTGCTGAGGATCAAACCCACATGCTAGACCAGTGTTCTACTAAGCTTAATCCCTGTTCCTATAAAAAGCCCCCCTGATTTTTAAAAACTCTAATCTTTCTATGAGATACTAGTTTTATTGTTGCTGGTTTTTAAATTTTATTTTACTTATTTTTATTTTATGTGTATGAGTGTATTGCCTGCATGTGTGTAAGTGCACCTCACAGAAGTCAGAAGAGAACATTGCATCCCCTGGGACTGCAGTTACATGGATGGTTGTTAGCTGCCATGTGGGTGCTGGGAATCAAACCCTGGTCCTCTGCAAGAACAGCCAGTGCTCTTAACTACTGAGCAATCTTTCCAACCCCTTTCTGGTTTTATATTTCTTCTTTGTCCAAACTAAACCTTTTCCATCCTCTATAAGGAACTCTTCAATTCTTGGGGAACATCAAAATTAAGAATGTAGAAGTAACTGTTTCTTCCTGTCCCACATTCCATCCTCTATATTTTTGAAAAAGATACAAAAGAAGCTTTTCATGAGTTAAAAATAACTGAAATGTAAATAATAGAGTCAAGTTATTCTAATCCCTTACAACTTCTCTAAGCATCCTAAATAGTGTTCTATTAACTCGTGATGACATCATAATCCTGACTCCTAAAAGTAATGATTGTGTGGCATGGTACCTTTTATCTGTTGATGTTCTGGCCTCATTTCATCAAAAAATTAAAACAACTAAGCATGACCAGATTAACTCTTTGGTAAGCTAAGGTCTTCCATGTGTTCCTAATCATAAAAGCTCATACACTATTTTACATAGTACTTACAGGAGGAATGTTTTTGTTTTGTGTGTGTGTGTACCCTAATTTTCAGCTACCAAGACCCCTTTCCATACCCCCTACAGCCACTGTGAATAAAGAGGAGCTTTGATAAACTATCTCTACATTGGTCTCATAAGGCCTTGACATTTGCAAACTTTAATTTTTTGTCTTCTGTCCCATGTTGCAGCCAGTCTTGCAAATCAACCTTGGGAAGTTAGCATTCTTAATGAAGAGCTATAGGAGACTCTGTCCTCAGACAGTAAATCAACTCTTTCAAGGCACCATTTATCTCTTCCTTCCAGCGTGTGAATTGGTATAAGGCACCTCACAAGACCTCATTTATCTTACGTGGGTCTGTGGTTATTCCCTCTTCCCACACTTCCTAGATCACCAGAGATCAGACAAGCATGCATTGGAGTATGGTTTTATGCTTTAAAGTTGTCAAGGTCAGCTGAAGTGCCAGTGGTGGGTAGTGATCCTGGGTATTGCCCATGACTTTGGGGGTGATGTTATACACACCTGCAAAAGAGTGAGTAAACTAAAGCGTTTGAATTAAGCTTTGATAGTCAAAAGTGGCTAGAGGGTAAACAAAGCCAAACAAAATAGAGATGTTGAGAATTTTGAAGTCTTTGAAATATTTCCCTTTGCTTTCAGAGTTAATTCTATATTCTGTATGAAGGCAAACTTTTATTAAATACGTGGGCCACATGCTAGGTGCTTTTACAAAAAGTCTTATTTTTTCTCCTCAACTCTACCGTGATCTAGGAGTCACTATTCTTCATTCACAGTGGAAGAGATGATCAACACTGAGGTTTGAATAATTTACTAAAGAATAATAGCCATGGGTCAAAATCAAGATTCAAAGCCAGGTTTCTCAAGCATTTGCCTTTGGGATCACGGGGAGGCTGCAACTTTGCTGGAATAATTCACTTGTTTGGGAGGACAGTATGAACCATGTGTGTGAAATCCTGGTAAGAGGTTATAGTTAGTGGGCCCCAAAGCCAACTTTTATTGCTCAGAGAGGTAGTTCTTGCGTTCACAGTTTGTATGTCTTCCCAACTAGACTCTAAGACAAAGGTTTGGGCATAAATAGTTTACTTGGGAGGTGACTTCAGGAAGTACAATGTGGGAGGAAGGCCAATAGTCAGCAGATGCTGGCTGATTGTTTAGTTGAAAAGCAGCTTTTTACCCTCCTGGGTTGCTTTGGTCCTAAGTTTGTCACCAGTCCTGCCCCTACTCCCCACCCTACCCCCGGTAGAGAAGACTGAGGGCAGAGACTTAGCTGTTTGTACCCAAGATATGAAAACATGTGCATCTAGCCACAGTGACTCCAGAGTACAGTGGGCAGGACACCAGCACTCTACCACAGTGCTCTGAAGCCAGGACTTCTTCTGGTAATAATGTATCTAGACTGGAACTTAGGCTTGGGGATGATAGCCTTCTTAAGTAAGCAAGGCCCAGGGGATACATGGAAGCTGGATTGGCCTTAGGGGTGGGAAAGATAGGATTTAGAATCAAAATTTGGGGCTTTGGGCCCAGTTCTGCTGCAGGTTAGCTGTGCATTGGCTAAGCTCTTAATTTTTTGAGTCTCCGTTTTCTTGTCTATAAAGCAGACACCTAGTCAAGGCCACTTTTCACTTTGTTTTTGGCCTGCAGGGATTGGCCTTTCCATCAAGCAACAGGATTCAAGCAGATCCCCTGTAGTTCCTAAAAAATGCACAGAAATTTGTTTCTTGAGAATATTGGTTTGAATCACACAGAGCAACCGCTGCCCTCATCCGTGTTGCTCTGGGTTGATTTTCTAGGCAGAAGCTAACTCTGCTGCTGGCTGCTGTTAGAAGTGAATCCTCTCGGAGGGCCTGTTTGTGAGGCAGTCCCTAACTTCACCTTCTACCCTGTCTAGGCCAGCCTTTGCCCTCCCTTTGCCCCACAGTTAGCCTCTGGCTTGAACTCTATCACTCAAGAGGGAACATTAGAAAACCCACACCTCTGACTCATGCTCTGACTTTGCAGCCTAAGGAGGCAAAGACGCCGTGAGGAGCTTTTAGGGACCATCACACTGGAGCCTCTTTATTGCCCAGCAAAAGCCTTAAATGATAACGTGAAACCTCAGTATTGATTGGCTGATTCTTAATTCTTCCTCTTTGGGTTTTGAAGTAGAAGTGATGGTTCAGAATATTTATATTACTCATTGGCTGTATTAAATTAAACATAGGAAAGTCCTAAGGCCATTTAAGATGGGGTTGCAGCACCTGGTAACAGGACTTTATTACCAAAAGACCAAAAGAGAGTTGTGGCTTTACTTGAGAAGATACATTGATGACAAGAACAGCTCATCAGAGGCTGGGGGATTCCCAGAAGGGATTCAGTGTGCTTTCCTTTCTAAAGTTCTTCAGCCATGTTCTCTATAAACACCTCGGTGTATAGTATGGTAGAGCTTGGTAACAAAGGACGACCTTCTGTACTCACTGATTCTAAGCCTGCTGGGCATCTTGCAGGAGCAGCGGCTGTTGGGCAGTTAAGACCGGTAGGTACATGAATTCTGGGGCTACAGATCCCAGTCATATTCTGTAACAGGATGTTTGACCATGAAAGAAGCTGAATGAAAGACAGACAGCCTCACCCCATAGCACAGGAGTTTGAATCCTTGTTAATTTGCTCATGTTGAAGATACTGGAAGTTAGCCTGGATGAGAGAGTTGCCTGAGGTGGCATAAAGGGCTTCAGTTTTTGAGTCGCTGCTCAAGGTTTTGAAAGATTTTGAAGCTCGGTGTGGTGATACATGCCCTCAGAGGCGGAAGCAGGAGGGTTGTGCATTCAAGACCAACTTGGGCTACATAGCAAGACACTGTCTCAAAATGCCAAAGCTGGGATATAGCTGTGGTAAAGCACTTACCAAGGCATGTGTAAGGCCCTGGGAAACATTAAAAAGATTTGAAGATTGATCCCTGGATAAAAACAGGGCTGGCTGAGGCAGTGAAATAGTTAATGTGACTGCCTCCCTTACAGGTTTCCCCAGATATGCTTACTTGCTGTACAATGGATAATTGTCAGCTCTTGTTGTGCAGATGCTGTTGCAGATGGAGTCCTGTACCTGCATGCATAGCAAATGAATTAGACTGGCAATCCCCTTTATAAAGCATAAATATGTAATTTGTTCAGCTGTTGTAATTAAATATGTATGTGTGAAACAGCCACCATTCAGGTCATTAATGATGCGCCATGCCAAATTAGAGCTTACAGACAGTAATGTACATTGTGGCACAATGAGGGAATTGCAAATAACATAGCTAAGCCTTTGCTGGTAAAGGATACATTCACCAGCTTTAAAAGGAATATTTACATCTGTAACGTAATTTTTATTTAGAAGATACATTTTTGTTCAGTGTGAAAGACTCTTAAGATGGAATTACTTTCATTACCAGTTTAGTTTTATTGTTTCAACATTTTATCATACAAATGCCACACACTTTATTAAGCATGCTACTTGGTGATAAGTCTTAAGCATCTACTCACATATAAGACAGCACCTTTTCCTGTTTTTCTAAATAGTTGTGATAGAACGGATATATCATAGCACCCTGAAACGTCTTTTTTCAGTGAATTAAAAAAAGAGCCTCAGTATTTCAGCTGTATTCCCCATTGATAGATAAACAAATTCCCCTGGTAGTAAACAGCACTTTTATTTCCATAGAAATTAGGCTGAGAAAAATGCAGTTATCAAAATATAAACAAATAAAAGTGGTAAATTTGCCTCTAGTGCTTTCATTCCCAGTGAGTTACTTGTGAATCTAAGGAATTTCCTAAGAAAAGTGTCAGCTGTGGGTCAGAGTGGTTAGTTTTCAAATTTTAAAGCTCAAGAGTTCATAAAATGGGGAAATTATTTATTACTCTTTTCTTTTACTCCTGGCTTTTAGGTTATAGTCTTTGAAAATACTTGCTCTGAAATTTAAATATATTCAAACTATTTTTACTTTAAATTCTTTCTGTATTTTTATTTTGGTTGCCTACAATCTATTTTTTAACATGCATGTTGTTTTGCCGGTTCACACTGAGACTATAAGAGCTGACCATCTTGACCTTTCCGTCCAGTAGGGCAGCCGGAGGAAGCATCTCAGAGCTAATTCTGTCTTGTTCGCAGCTGGGAACAGAACATTCCTGTGATCTCCTTGCACGTGATTCACAGGGATCACTTGAAAGCTGGACTTGATACTGAGTCCTGAGTTTCTAAGGTCCGCTTTCAGATCTAAGTGGTACATTTGGTTAAGAATTAGATAAAAACAAAATAGTTCTTAAAAGTGTCACAGATATTTGAAAATGGAATTACTTGATAAATGATTTTAGTTTTGCAAAGAATTCAAGCTTAGATGTTTCCTTAAGCCTAGGATTAATAAAGATTTGATATTTTGAGGAATTTTTGAAGTTAAAGCTCTAAATTGTATAGGCTGTAAACAAATATTTTTCAGCAAACAGCAAATATTTCAGTTAAGGAAATGTGAGTTTTTAACCTAAATTATTGTGCCATGATATAAAAATAATTTAAAATTCCTTGATTTTTCTGTTCCATTTTTTATGTGTAGCTTTTTGGTTCAGCTAAATGTATTTTCCTTTGCAACTTAAGGAAGAGTGAGTCATGCATCACTGTTTATGGACACAGAAATGTTCTATAGATAATGATTAAATGTCTCATGATTTACCTTGATTGTATTCAAATTCTCTTCCAAATAGCTGAAAATCATGAAAGGCTTAATCTTGTCAGCTGCATGCTTAGTATTAGCATGAATTCAGAACTTTTCTGAAGAGTTTCCTGGAGATCCATTTTTTCCGTTCAATTCCTTTGTCCCAGTTAGGAGATCTTAATCTTTATATGGCCAGTTTTTATGATCTTTACCTATTTCAGAGCTATTCTGGATTGGAGAGAGATCATTTGAAGGATACATGACTTTATTTACAACATTTTAGCCAGCTGTAGAAATACGCTCTTGAAATCCCGATGCATGGGAAACCGAGTCAGGAGAATCAAGAGTTTGAGGCTAGTGTGGGCACCATGGTGAATTCAAGGCTACCTGAGCTACCTGCCGACCTGCATACCTTATCTCAAAAAAACCAATAGCTGGGATATAGCTCAATAATAGAGCATTGCCTAATATGTTCAAGGCCCTGGGTTCGTGCTCTAGCTTTCAAAAATAAAAGCATTTGGTTTTAGATACCTTATCTCTCAGAAGTTTAATTTCTTTTCATGCAGGAATTTTTTTAAAAAATGCTTAAGTTTGTCAAATGATCAAAGACTTGAATTACCGAGTACTCAGTAGTGGGAACTGGGTGTTGTGCAGCGGGCAGTAACCCTGTACCTGAGAATGTGGAAAGGAACAATGGGTCACAAACAGTACTTTAGTTTCTCAAGGATCATCCACGTGTTTTTTCTGTAGTGGGAAGAGCTAAGAGCATGGCTTAAGCACTTTTGGGCTACTTGCCCACGGGAAATCCTCAGAATGCCTTTTGGTCTTGTATTAACTGTAGCAAGGCTGTGCATTACAGAACATGACCATTACTGAATGGGGGAGAACATCCTAGTGTCCGTGGCTAGGGGCCAGGAGCTTTATGATAACGCCACAGGCAGGCCTGGCCAATCAGATGTGCTCTTTTGCTGGCAGTTGTTCTTTGGCCACCACCGCAGTAAACACTTTCCCTTGGACATTGGTTTTCTGTTGTGTCTGGCAGCTACACGGGGCTGCTTGAACTTTAGCCAGAGGCAAATATTTATACATCCGAGCGTGCAGTGTTCAACTGGTCAAGCCTGAGAGGGAGAGGGAGACGTGTCATTAGCCAAAGAGGATGTATCTATTTTTCTTCCCACTGCGGCTGGGTGAGGTGGGACCATTCTGGAAGCCACTGGGCGCAGGCTGCACGTGCACACTTGGGGCATGCTTCGGAAGGGAGGACATCCTTTTCTGACATTTCTGCCTGTTCCTTTAATTCCCCTTGGAAAGTTTACAGTTAGTATTTTCCCTGGACCCATGTCAAGCTTTCGACAGAGCCCGAGTGTATGCCGAACTGTGAAATCGAGCCGGAGAAGCAAGTTTGTGAGAAATCTGTTTCTACTCAGATCCGTGAGGTTTATTAAAACAAAAGCAGAAAAAAACAAAACAACAAAAATAAGGAAGTCAAGGGGGCCGAGGGCCGCGGCGCCATTTCACGGCCCGGCCCGACGCTGCCGTACATGGCGGCGTGTTTACAGGCCGCAGCCAATCGCAGGGCCGTGCCAAGGCACGTGATGCGCCACGAGGGCAGCCCAGCCATTTCCTTGTTCCGAAAAAACTTGCTACCTCCACAGAGTGCTTTACCTTGCTTTGCATGCCAAATGTTCCTGCAGAATGTGTCTAGCAGACTGGCATTTGTCCATAAAGTTATTTTAGTAGGTAAAAAGTCTCAGAGCACTTGAGCTTTGTGCATTCTTTATGTAAAATGGATTTCCCTTCCTGGCCAGAGGCCAAGGGCACAGCACACTCGCTGGGTGAGAAGAGAGCTTCTCTGCTGAGAAACTGGTGGACCGACACACTCTTAATTTTTTGGCTTCTGACCAAACAAGCTAGATGCATGCCAAAATTCAACAAAATAACACATTATTGTGTGATAGGAGCCGTGCTCCAAGAGAGCTACGGACTCAGAGGAACTTCATACTGCCCCCTCCCCTTTAAAAAAAAATAAAGCTTTGTCACTTTGTGGGGTTTTCGTAGGAAAACTAGGAAAATGGTGAATTGTTACCTATAGAGTCATTCCGTAAACCCGAAGGAACTGAAAGAAAACAGAAGAGCTTAAAATTACTTTTATGAACTTTTCGCAGACATAACACATAGTTGTCTAACTTTGCACTTAGATGCTTTTAACCCTCCAAGCTCCATCTATGTGCCTCAGCTAAATGCTGGATGACTTCATAATATGGGAATTTCTCTGAGATTCGCTTATGTTGTAAAGATTTTTAAATTGAAGGAGAGCTGCAAATTCCAAATGTGTAAAACTATGTAAACTTCCGTATCTTTTTTCAGGACTTTGTGTCTTCCCCACCTGATGTAACTTTTTGAGTGAGTGAAGTCTACTATTCATTGTCTGATGTGACCTTACCAAGTCTTGCAAGCCCTGTACCTCAGTTTCTATGTATGCACCTCGAGGGTGTTAAAGAAGACAATTATGATTCTTTGGAGCTCTAAAAACATTTGGAGCTGAATTTGAATAAACAATTGGAATTAAATATAAACCACAACTTCGGTGTTTATATGGAAATTTCTCAATCAAAAAGAGAAAAAGAGAGTATCTAGTTCCAACCACCATCACCTTTACTCAGACTACTTCAGTAATCCTGGCTGTTCCCCTTGTCCCCATCTAAGATAGCATCCGGATTGGCTTTCTAAAGAAGGAAACCAGTTTATGCCATCCCCCTGCTTAAAAACCTTTAGTGTTTTCTAATGCATTTGCTGAAAACCCCAAGCCTGTGGCCATGGGCCACAAATACTGCATGATCTGACTTCATGCCTCCTTCTCCGGCCTCACTTTATCCCAGTGTCTGAATGCACCATCCTTACTGGTCTCCCTTTGATTTTTGGAAACTGCCTCTTCTATTTGTTGTCTGCCCAGAATGTATTCCCCAGCTCGTCCTGTGGGACTTATTCTTGCCTCTCAGTTCTCAGTTCAAAATGATAATCTCCGTAAAGGAGTGATCTAAAAATTGGCTCCCATATTTTTTATATTTACTAGTGCTATGGCAATCCAAAATGCACCTGTTGACTTATTTAATTGCTCACTTCTTTCTTGCTTTCTTCCTCCTTTCCCCTTCAGTGTCAGTCCTACAAAGACAGGACATTTAACTGCTATCTTCTTATGCTTTTTGTATTGTATCTAATCACATAGGGAATGAAATGCTGGGCAAGTTGGAATATATCAAAATACATGTTTTACCTTCAACTTGACTGAAGAATCATACAGCTTATTATCAGCTCTTAGAAGAATCTTAAATAGTATGTATACCATTTAAACTAATACTTTCAGATCTTTGAGAACTCAGGTTGATCCAGAGGGGATGAAGCTGGGGACTGTCATTCTGCCTATTCTGGGGTCTGCATAGACTAGCCATGTGTACTCCAGCTGGTTATTCAGCTGCTATAGACTTGAGTTTTTTCAGTTGTCAAGTAAGATTTAAAAATAGTTGATACTCTATAGGGTTACTATAAGCTTAAATATGATTTCATATTATAAAACTCTTGTGAATTATTAAGATCACTGTTGCTGCTGTTGCTTTTCATTAATAACTATGTTGGACCCAGTACTAGGCAGCTGGCAAAGAATGCTGGTAAGAAACAGTCCTTTAGATTGTAAAACGTTCAGTGGGGTCTGGGGAGCATATATGTAAACAGTGAAATTATCATGCATTGTGTCAAGACCGCTAACAAAATGTGAACAGAACATTAAAGAACACAAAAGAGGGAACAACTGCCTCTCTTAGCAGACAGCAAAGACACTCAAGGAAAAGTAGCCTTTGAGTCAAATTAAGTTGCCTTTTAGGCAAAATATATTGCTTAGAACTAGTAACAAAATACTACCAGCGAATACTTATGTAATTCCAATCCACTAGACAGTAAATATTTTGCACATACTAACTTCTTTAATCTTTGCAGTAACCCTCTGGAACAGTATGTCATTGTCATTCCCGTTTTCTAGAGAAGGAAACCAAGCCAAAGAAAGAGTGAGTAGCAGGCCCAAGATTGCCTGGATATTAAGCATCAGTGCTGGGTCTCACACATTCTCTCAGTACAGGTACTGTTTAGGCCTGGTCACTCTGAGTCCAGGGGTGCTGCACTTGGCTTTCACAGAAGCCCTGTAAGGATTCTGTGAAGAGCCCATGCTGATAAAATGTCAGCTGCAATGTTATCCACCTATCTTATCAGGAAAGTAGAGCCTGAGCCCCTCTTCCCGTGGTAGCATCTGCACTGGGCTATTTACCTTCAAGGAACAAGTTCACAACTCTTGGATCAGCATGCTATCCAGGTTTTTAGCATCATCTTTCAGTTGCCTGCGAAACTACCATAACTGCCTTAGTAATTTAAAACTTACCTTCCTTGCTTTATATTTCAACTTAGAAATTGATGCATCTACAAGGTGATTTGCTTTCCTAGAACATGTAAGGAGCCATGAGGGTGGCATGGAGATATGCTCCATTTAGACTTAGCTTGCCACCCATCCCCTTGGTGATGTCAGGGACAAATCTCAGTTCTGTTCTTCTATCACAGACGGTGCCACACACCAGCCTGTCCCCTCTGTCACTGCTTATCCATAGAAGTCCTGATTGGCTCTAACTTGCCTGAGTCTTCCTCCTGTGATGCAGGATGTTTACAAGTATTTAATGCTGCCCCTGCCTTGAAGACTTTAGAAGCCTATAGCATCTCTGTTTCCCATGGCCGTATGCCCAGTGCCAGCTCAACCCCCACTGTCTCCACAGCCCAAGGCCCATTTCCCTGTTGGAGGAGGATTTGAGCATGGTAGACAGTGCCTTTGCCTGTGGAAGGTTGGGCAGAGGTGGGTCTGTAAAAGAAAACTGAACCTCAGGCTTCCTGTTGGGAGACTCAGTGCCTAGAGATGGTGTGTCTGGTTTGGCCAGTTTGTGAACTGAGGCAGAGTTAGCCTATTCTTGAAGTTTCCGTACATAACCGACTTTTCGATTTCAGAAAAGGAAAAGTACAGTCCCCCAAATCACTGGAGCTACAACGATGAATAGCACTGAGGAGCTGAACAAAGTGTCTATTGTGTAGTGTGCTGTAGGGCAAGATATATACCAGGAACTGAGACCAAGTACAACTTCTTTCTTTTTTTTATTTTAGCTTGAAACAATTTTGCCTTCCTCATAGGAGTTGTGCATTTACTCTTGGTTCTTCAAACACGATAACTTACTCATCTGGGTGCACGTCCTGACCCTGCTGCACAAAAGCTGTTTGCTTTGATGCAGATTATTTAACTCTGTGCTTTGTTGAGTGTAGGCACCATTTTCTTCCTTTAGGTGAATTCTGTACGTAAATCTTGGGCGTTTATGGAAGATAAAAGCCTGCTTGCCTAAGGTTATGATCAACTTCTATATGTATCTGAACATCTTTCTTCAACAGTTTTGGGTACTATTTTACTATTAACTGTTATATAATCCTGATTTGTATTTTTTCAAGTTGCAACAATTACTTAAAACCATACTGACTGAAGTCTGAGCTCAATTCAAAGCTCTGTTTGCCTCATTCCATCCAGGAGTAATTAAGGTACAGTTAATATTCCCTCACCTGTGAAACACAGACATTTGTGTCTACTTCAAAGGTTTATCAGGATGACACTTGGCATCCGTAAAGGAAAATAGCCGGTTCAGCACCTTTGAAAAATTTAGGACATTGTGGCTGATCAGACAGGCTAGTAAGAGATCAAGTGGGTGTTGTGTTGAAATTAAAATGCTGAAGTACAGCAGGGTAAAGGGTCAAGGAGGAGAATGGCCCACAGCAGCAGCAATCAAGGTTATTAGTCATGTACCTTCAGGGCACAGAGGAGAGAGAGGGAAAATGGCCTCCTGCCCCAAAGCTAAAAGTACAGGCTGTGTTAATGGTTAGGCACAGATCTAGTCCTCTCTCTGCCTGGGTAGGTGTAGAATGATGGCACCAAAATGTGGCTATAAAAATGCCACTCATTGCTTCTCCACTTTTCAAATAAATAGATCTCTAAGCCAGTGAGCTCACCACTGAGGCTTTATTCTGTAGATTTAGTTTGCCTGTACTGGAGACTTCCTGTCTTTGACATCTAAGGACAGACAGACCAACAGTGCTAGGATGCTGAGTCCTAAACACTTGCTAAGTGCTGACTGATGAATAAAATGGTTTGAGTCACATCTTGGATTCTAGAAACAAACTCATATTTATGTTTTAGGGCAAAGGAAAATGCCATGCATTGCTGTTTCTGATTATAATGCTATTTCATTTTAATAATGGTGATGTTAAATCAATCAACTCAATGAAATTAATACTAGAAAGTAACAATATATTTAATGACAATATTGAATGTTGCTGTGTAGTGGGCAGGCCGTGTTCTAAGCTTCTTCTGTTTTCAGTCATTTATCTCATTTAATCCTCATATTGTTCCTTGAGTAAAATACTATTATTTTCCATTTTACTGACCAGAGAACTGGTACCACACAGGCAAATCCAGAGGCTACAGTCTCAAACTCCATATGATAGTTTCTCCATCAGAACAGATTCCATATCTGTGGTATTTCCAACTAACTAATTCTTAACCGAAAGCATCACGAAGTTGTTTGCCAAATGTCCACTATTTCTTTTTTTCTTCTTTTCTTTTTTTAAAAATATTTTATTCAGTATATTATTTTTTATGTGTGAGTATACTGCCTGCATATATTTAAGTGTGCCCATGTACAATACCCACTGAGGTCAGAAGAGGTTGTCATTCCTCTGGAACTGGAGTTACAGACAGTTGTTAGCCACCATGTGGGTGCTGGGAATCGAACCCAGGTCCTCTGCAAGAGTAGCCAGTGCTCTTAACTGCCGAGCCATCTCTCCAGCTCCCAGATGTCTACTGTGTTGCTGTTAATGTACTAGGTGCAGGTTCACTCTTGGAGGCCCAAGTAGAGTTAGAGTTAGGATTTGAAGTTCCAAGTCCTTGGTTTCCTTATCCTGTGCTAGTGAACAAACGCATGCATGCACGCACGCACACACACACACACACACCCCTTTAATACATTTTATGAAAGAATGATTCATTTTATTTGTACTTCTTGTGAAGTAACTGTACAGCTGAGGACATCCCCTGAAACAACAGCAACAAAAAGCATTTTCTGGCTTTGAGAGTGTGTACTGTTTGGAATTAGAATGTGTGAGAACTGAGGGCTTAGAAATAGGACTTGAACTTACTTCAAATGTAGCGTGTATTTGGTTAACTGACTTCCACAGGTCCACCTACCCAGCTGAGACTAGGACCGCTTGCATCCCCAACCCCATCTCTGTCCTGTATGTGTTTTGTTTTGTTTTCTGTGAGTACCAACTACTTCTGATAGTTTTGAGACTGAAGTTTTGTTGTCTTAATGGTCTGTTATAATAAAAAGCCAATTTTGTGCCCAAAATCTTCCAAGACTAGACATGGGTTTTGACACTATAATAAATTTAAAATAAATAAATAAAGAACCTGGCAGTGAAAAAGAGGAATTTTTTTTTTTTAGCAAGCAAGAAAAGCCTACTTGTAAATTTCAGGCATGTTTTCTTCGTACTTCAGCTCAGTGTTACAGTGCTTAGCTACATTAATCTGTTACTGGGTAACTCCAGAAAGAATGTTGGACCCAGCCATTAAGAGATTGCTGATTTTTTTTTTTTTTTTTTTTTTTGCCCTTGACTATTATTGAAATTTGACAACATTCTCATAGTCTCTGCTTTCTTTTAAGGATTTGGCTATCAAAAATACTGGTATGTGAAAGGAACCAAGAAAAACTAATGACCAAATGAATAGTAGTATTTCAAGTCACAAGTTGCTATGATACAGGCTTCACCGTGACCTGGGTAAATAACTGCTAAATGGGATTTGCTTTCTGGAGACTCTGGGTGCCTGCGCTACCAATTCTGCTCGTCTCCAGCCTGGTTGGTTGGCCTCCTCCTCTTCCTGGCACCACTTATTCCAGTTCTGAGAAACAGCTTCCTCCTATTACAAGCTCCAATTCAATTAGGTAGGGCATAGGGCTGAAGGTTTTGGTTTCCATCAGCTTCTGGTGTGCAGATAGTAGCTGTACTTGAAAATCTTGGTAAGGGTATTGTGATTTCATCTTCCAGGTTCTGGTCTCTTTGCAGCTTGGTGGCCCAGTGGCATTTTCACCCATTGGACCCCGTCCTGAGTCCCTCCCACTCATCTATCACACAAAATGGGCATACTTGTACCTTGCCTTGGTTTGTAGTATTAGCAAGTGGTTAAGGAGCATGGGTTCTCTCTGGATGTGACAAAATCCTAACGTTCCCCCAGAACTCAGTTTGCCCTGCAGAAATCTCAATCTCAATCTCTCTCTCTCTCTCTCTCTCTCTCTCTCTCTCTCTAAACTTTGGCTTAAAACTTATACAAAAGGACTGAGGAAACTTTAAAGCATATTAAAAATAACCCAACAAAAAGCTCCCTTCTTTCTTTTAAGTCTACTAAACTGTCTAATTATAGGCCACCATGTGGAACTGAGACTTTATTGATGTTTGAAATAAGGAGGTATTTGTGGGTGTTCTCTTTGACTGTGTTTACCGGAAATGCTGAGGTGATATGAAGGTACTTTTGTTCTGAGAGGCAACTCTGTTAAGTCACCATGGGCGTGTGTTCCATTTAGTGTTCCAAGGAACTCTTCTTCGTTTTCATCAGGCGTCTTGGCCCTTGCCTGTCTGCACACCTGTCTTTAACCTGTCTTCTAGAATTTGAACATTTCTCTTGAAAACTGTTACTCACATTCTTAAGATTCTGTTTTTCAGATTAGCGTAGCACAGAGTTCCAAACAGGCAGAAACTGCCAGAATCACCTGACATGGTATGTGTGTGTGTGTGTGGGGGGGTATTATTATTATTGAATGATGCTGCAAATCCTACCAACTTTGCCAAGTAGCCATGCATCTGGTTTGGATCAATTCGTGAAGTGTTTCTGTGCTTATGAAAATTAAAATATATATATATATATATATTTTTAAATTTTATGTCTGTGAGTGTAATGCCTGCATGTAGGTGGGTGCACCCATGCTGTGCAATGTCTGTGGAGGTCAGAAGAGGGCATCAGATTCCCTGGGACTGGAATTACAAAGAGTTGTTAGCTGCCATGTGGGTGCTGGGAACTGAACCTGGGTCCTCTGCAGGAGCAGCCAATGCTTTTAACTACTGAGCCATCTCTCCAGCCCCTGCTTATGAAAATCTTTATCTGTTATCAGAACAATGGAGACTAAGATTGAGCTGAAAAGCATAGTAGGTAAAGAAGCTTTTTCTGGTAGTTCTCTTCTGATCACTGAATGCTACAAGAAGCGTATGTATGTATGTATTCATTTATTTTTGTTTGTAACCTTTCCACATTGAGAGTCTCTCAGATAAAATCACCGCTGCAATCACTAGAACTTACTCTGGTTGTTTTTCTTCTACTTCAGATCCACTTCCCTCTCCATTCAAAGAAAGAATACCTCCTGAGTTAGCCATAATAGAAATGAGAGTCTTCCAGTACACAGAATTAGAAGGGATGGCAGGATGCATAGTAGGTGTCTTTTGATGTTTTTCTGCAAATGTTTTGTCTATCAGTTATAGTAGAAAGATGAAAGATCATCTGTATTTTTTTCTTCTGCCAATATGACATTTTCTGAATAAGCTGCAAAGCCACTGGATCCCAGAAATAAGTTCTGATGGCTAACTCATTTCTTTTGAAATATGAGTGCTTTCCCTTTAAAGTTGCCCCCATTATATTTTATTGCCTTTAATGAAAATAGCAAAAGGCAATGTTCCTACTATTACAGAATTGATCATTCTAATGCAGTACATTCATGTATGTGTCCTTATGCTTGTATCTTCATCCAGGGCTTTGTCTACCCACATCCAAAGCCAACTTAACTTTTTGACCCAATTAAGTGATTGGTCTGATGGATTTAATTAAAATAGAAGAATGCCCATGCAGAGTGGAACAGCATTAGTATAATGTGGTGAAGATTAACAAGATTGATTTGATTTGGTAATTCATTCATTTGATTAACAAGATAATTTTGTATCAGGCAGAGACCTAGGTTCAGATCCTTACTATCTAGCTATGTGAACTTGATCTTAAACTTCAAGTATATTCCCTCCACCTTATCTTATTAAAGCATTATAAAAGCATCTACCTCATAAAGTTGCTGTGAAGATTTTTGAAATAAATCATCTAAAATGCTTAGCACCTGGCTGGCTTCAGTAGCGGTACTCATACATCTTGTTACACTGTAGAATTCCCTAAGTGTGTGTCCTCTGAAAGATTCCATGTCTTAGATGGCTGCCATTTTTTTTTTCAATCAGTGACCATTCAGTTCTTTTTCTAAAATATCAGGAATATGACCTTCATAGCCTCTGTATTTTGTTCACTTTTTTTCAGTTGAATCATTACTGTTTCTTGTATTCTCAACTACTTTAGATCATAATAATAGTTCTTTTAATTAAGTAATTGACTTTTGCAGCGATGGGATTGAACCCAGGGCTTCACATTCGCTAGCTAGACAAATCCTCTAAGCTACATCGCCAAGCCAAGTATCCATATTAAAAAAAAAAAAAAACTTATCATTTCTTGAAAGCTTATTGATTAATTTTCACAAAACCATGTAAGGTAGGCAGAGTAAGGAGAGAGAAGTTTAGAGCTGGACAGGCATGAGGAGGCCTCGGCTGCATGCCATCATTGTGGGCACTTTGTGTGATAGCTGGGGAGGAGGCAAAGGAGCTCTGACCCACACGCCCCATCCTTTCTGCTCCACATACTGATCACTTTTCTCTAATTAAAATGCCCTGTTCCTGGCCTCTTAGTGGCAGGTCATTTCTAGCTCTTAATATCTAGGGTTCTCAGAGCCGTTAACAATTATATTTGGATCGAATCCAGATAGATAGCTCTGCTCATATAGACCACCATTCCATGTCAGAGATTCCCATGGAAGTCCAGTGTGAATCCATGGCAAATCCCTAGGCGTCTGTTCTTTTTCTGTAACCTCCTGTAGATCAGTCCTGGCTTCTGTCTACCTCCACCTCTTGTTGCATATGCATCTCTGACTTTAGCCATCATATTTCAGGCAATGATAACCAAGAATCTGTTCATAAATATTTTCAATTAATTCTGTAGCGAGGACGTTTGCAGAGATTTGAGGTGTTTATTGACAAACTTTTTCCTATCGTATTTTATGGAAGATTAATTCTTCTCAATTGAGCTTCCTTTGTTAAAACAGCTCTGATTATTAGCTTCTCATACTACCATGCATCTGTCTGCTTGCTGGCCCTATCATCTTGGCGAGGCAGAACAATGACCAGCAGATACAACTTGCATGAACTGCCACCTGAAGACCCTAAGCCTTTTACCTGAACCTTAATTTTCTTGAATCCTTTATATTTCAAAGTCTGATTGGTAGTTTATTCCCATGAACAGTGTTGTTCTAGAGACCCTTTTAGTCCAATATTCTTGGTACATTGTTGCAGTTGCTATTTTTGCTTTATATTGTGTCCCTAAAAGTTATGACGTTTAAAAATGTAATGTAATAATGCCTTATTCATTTTGTCTATATCTAAATTGTGTTGGAGAAATTTACTTTTACATCACATAAATGAGTTGCTTTATATAATGGTAGTTTGTCTATTCAAAAGGGGTGACTTTTTTATAAAGGTTTTGTAACAAATTTTTCAGTCTGTGAAATACATAACTGGAATTCATAGTTCATTAGTGGTGAGTATTCAGAAGCACAGAAATGCTTCCCCTAAATGCTACTTCTTTCTCACATTATTCTAGATACTAGAAATTCAATTTCTGTTTTTATTAACCTAGTTATGGTATCAGGAATTATAGGTGTATTTTAAAGAGTTTAGAGGTATCTTCTGAGAAAATTATAACTGTAGCCTGCTTTTTAAATCTTAGAGTTGAGAATCTGTACCCCAGACTTGATGCAAATAAAAATCTATGAACTTTAGCATGATAAAAGCTTTGTCTCTTAGTACCACATTCTATATTATAAAGTAAAATCCTGTGCTGTGGCTGTGGAGTCTTCATTTGAGGTAAAGTAATCTTTTAAACTAATTAAAAATTGACTTGATAAATTTGAAATGTATCTGGAATTGGAAAATATTTGTCATGGTTTTGTCTGCTGCTCTTACAGGTGCATTCTGGCACATAGGGAGCAGATCTGGATGGCAGTGCAATTGGCCAGTGGTGTTTCATTTGAGGTCACGCTCTTTGAATTAGCTTGCTTTGTTTTTAAGGATAGCTGTGTGCAGATGCGTATTTGCCGTCCAAACTAGGCAATGGGCTTACAGCTGGAGGTGTGCATTTGAGACTCTATTTTCCAGCTTGAGCAACGTTGTCTGAAGCCTGAAATGGCTGATGCTAATCTTCAGATGTTTTGTTGCTTTCCAAATATTAGCTTCAAGTAGAATAAAATGTGAGTGTATTTCTCTACATCCTCATGACACACTGATAGTAAAAAAAAAAAAAAAAAGTATTTAAAATTTAGGAGAGGGAGAGAAAGAGAATAGAGAGGTAGAGAACTGTGAGTGGGGAGAGGGAGTGAATGCTGGCTTTTAATCTTGTTGGCGAATACTGGATTTCTACCTCAGTGCAGATTCTATCATCCATTCATGATGATTTGGTAGCAATATTAGGCATACAAGGAAGAGACAGAGATTTGGTCCCAGTATTTACAATATTTCAGAAGTATTTCATCCTAATGGCTAGAAACTTCAATCCCTGTAGAGATATGCAGGGTCAGTTTGACCTATTTACTGCTATAGTTCTGTACAGTCAAAGGTTTATGTGTCAAAAGGAGTCTATGTAGAAAAGGATCCAGAGAACAGTCCTGTTAATATTGCTGAGAAACCTTATCATCCTGCTTGCTGTGGATCCCTGGCTTGCCTGGAAACAACACCCTTCCGGACGATTCCCACTTTACACAATAGTCAGAGTGGAGCGATGAGAAGAGGATGGAAAGAGCCACATGGCAATTCATTAGCCCATTTAGAGACATTTTCAGGCAACTTGTTAAGCTTCAAAGGTCAAACTGACCACTATTTAATTCATCACAGAAAAAAAAATCCTGAGGGAAGAAAAAAGTGAGCAAACTTGACCTTTATATGCTTAACAAGTTGTCTCAAAAATGTTTTGATTCCGTCTAGATACCTTGCTAACATGATTCACCTCCTGATCTATGCAGCCCACTTTTAAATAGCATTTGGCTATATAAAAGAGCTTAGCACCTTCAGACTTTGAAGGAGGTAACAGAGAATTCTTCTTCCTCATGCTGCACACAGTGCCCTCTACAAGGACCATTTAGCATGCAAGTCCCAAGGTCACCAGAAATCAAGGCTGTGCTGTTGTGAACATGGTCCATGCTGGCCCTGAGCCTCGGATCAGGGTTTTACTCTCCTGACTTTCTTCTCATCTTTGTTTCTCTGTGTCTGAATTGCAGTCGTGGTTCTCTGCAGACAGAGTCTGTACATGGCAGGACAGCAGTGCTGGGTAGCTGGTGATGTTGGCAGCACACTTTCCAGGCATGCTAGCACCTAGCGCACAAGCAGAGAACTTTGCTTCTGCCAACTGTGACTTCAGAACCCAGGTCTGTTCCTGAACCTGGACACCCAGCTGTCAGCGTGTTGCCATATGTCACCAGCACATGGCACCCTAATTAAAATTTCAAATTGCATGCATTTGTGTTTGCTGGCTGGCTTGCTTCAAAGGCAGGGACCTCACCACCCCAGTATCTTCTGCATCTCTCTGCAGTATTATGCTTGCCATCCTTGGGAATGGGTTGGAAAACGGCCTCTCCCCACAGGGGAGAAAAAAACCATCACTCTCAAATTCTCTCACCTCCCGTTTGGAAGTAAAACTACTTACTATCTTAAGGAAGAAGGAGGGAGTGTGAAGAAACGTGGCTGGTACCCTTCACTAGGATTCTGACAAACAGCCATGTGGCTCCTGGTTCCTGTTCCACTCTGGCTCCCGCACATTACTCCAGTCTGGGTCCTCTATCTCCTCAATTGAAAAGTGACTTTTATTGTCCCTTAAGCATAGTATACAATTTTGAAAAAGGAATCTTGTTTAATATGGGACAGTTGTATTTTGAGATGAGACCATATGAAGGTCTCATCTTCTGTGTTATTGTCTCTTTACATGTACATATAGTATTTGGTACTATTAAATTTGAACTTTCATAAAAGAATTTGATTGAGCCCTTCTGGAAACGTTACCAAGAGAATCCTAAGATTATTTCTGGTGTGTCTCTGTGTACAAAACCAGGAAGACATACAGTTGGTTGAGAATATCTTATATAAATAGTTATTATTTACTGATCGTTTATATAAAAATGCAAGGAAAATTCAGAGCAGTGCACTTGTAAACCCTCATTCAGTGCTTACTCCACCTCCATGCCACCGCTGGTGTCCTCATCATAGACACAAGTATTCTGTGGCTTAGGTAGCATTTCCTGAGTAACACATTTAGTACAGAGCAAAACTAAGATTTGAACCTAGATCTGTTTGACTTTAAAACATGCACTTTGGGGTTAGGGGTTTAGTTCAGTGGTAGAGCCATTGCCTAGCAAATACAGGCCCTGGGTTCAGTCTTCAGCTCTGGAGGTGGGGAGGGGGCCCTTATATTGTTTCCTTCCTGGGAAGAAAATGTGAAGTTTTTTATTTGTTCATTTTATTTTCGGTTTATTTTAATCATAGCTTCCTAAATAGGTGATACACCTTGAAGTATATATTTTTGTACAGGCTGAGTATCTCTTACCTAAAATGGTCAGGACCAGAAGTGTTTCAGATTTTTATTTTTGTTTATTTCCTTTGGGATATTTGTATACACATAATACATTTTTGGGGTAGGACCCAAATCTAAACATCAACTTCATTTATACTCTATATATGTCTTATACATAAAACCTAAAGGTGATCTCATCCTGTTTCAGTGCATCTGGGTCTTCATGTGAGGACTGGTATGGAACTTTCCACTTTTGATATTCCGTCAGTGCTTATTATGTTTCATAGTTTGGAACACTTTGGATTTTGGATTTTAGGATTAGGGATGCTCAGCCTATACTTTTAGTAAGTTTTGCTCATGTGATTAAAAAAATTGAGCTAGAGTTATACAACTCATTTCATACAGAATCTTTGTCACCATTTCAGTAATGACAACAGCAGGTATTTTCAACAGTATCCAGGTTAGAAATACATTGTCTCATGGAAAAGCTATACCTGTGGCTTATGTAATTATTAATTTATTTTCTGAGATGGGGTCTTGCTATACTGCCCAGGTTGGTCTTGAAATCCCAGGTTCCAGCCATATTCCTGTTTCAGCCTCTTGAGATGCTAAGACTGTCAGTGTGGGCTACCATGTCAGCCTTTCCTGTGGCTTATTTTAAATGTCTGATGCAGTCTGACATCCGCCTCTAGGAGGACACTATTGCCATAATGGTTTTTATAGCTAATGACATGCACCTTCTCGAATGTACCTATTGCCTTACAACTTTGTGGTTGATAGTAAGGCCACTCACTTCCAGAAACAGGAGTACCTGTGATTTTCACCCTCACTGTTCAGAGACATATGGTTTTCTCTGGGAAGCAGCATAGTCCCTGGTGTTGCAGACTCTTAAGCCCTGGCCCTTCAGGCCTCTCCTGTCCTTTTACAAGCATCACGTCTTGTGCAAGCTCCTTGACCTTTCTGTGCCACATTTTCTTTTCTGTGTGAAAGGGATCATATTATGAGTTACTTTGTGTAAACACTTAGAGTGTTCCTCTTGGAACATTGGAAGTACCCTATAGATGTTAGCTAAAATTAGCTATAAAGGGCTAGGGATGTAGCTCAGTGGTAAGCATAAGGCCAATCAATCAATCAGTCAGTCAATCAATCAATCAATTGATCAATCATCAGTCAAATTAACCATAATATTTTACACCTCATAAAAAAGTTATTTTTCAAGTAAGATTAATTGATCCATTCTATAGGAAATACTGATGTTAAACCATTGACTTTTTATAGCATCTGATTTACTAAAATGAGTCTCCTTTATGATTTGATGTGCTGGTCAGCAGTTACCAGGTAAGCTTCTGCTGTGAAGTGCAATCTCAAAAATAAATAGTATCATAAACTTCATGCTATAAATTGCAGTGGGTAGACAAAATGCACCCACTTAATTATATTTCAACAAGTGTATATTTAGTGCAGTAGATTATCACAGCCACACAATTAAACATATTCTCATCTTGAAATACTGGCAGAAAGGATGAAGGAAAACTAAACACACAAACCAAAAAGCCTCCAGAAATCTTAATAATAAATGGCGCTAATGGTCACATTTTGAACAATGGCAATGTAGATGTGAGAAGGCAGCAGGAGTTTTCAGGTTCCTCTCTCTCTCTCTCTCTCTCTCTCTCTCTCTCTCTCTCTCTCCTCTATACCAGTTAATAAGTTAGTTATCTGCATACTAGCAAAGTGGCAGAATCCTATCATCTGTAATCTTTTAAACTATTAAACTATAAATGGTCCCATTTTTGTTAAGCTCTCATTTATTCTGTATGGCTACTGAGACACAGCAAAGTGTGAAAGGGAAAACAAATATTTCTTCTACATTTTATTTAAAAATTGGAAATTCCTATCAGATTCTACAACGTAAACCATGATAATGTGCTAAGGTTTCTCATGCTTTCTCAGTTTGAGCTTTTGTTTGTCATACACCCTGATAGTTGAAAGAATTTGTATCATTTACCACCTTGATAGAACATTCTTGCTGATAAACTTTACAAGATTTATCATGATAATTTCAACTGATGCATCGTCTCCTCTACAGCATTACTGCCTTGCAAGAAAACTAATAACCTGTTAACCGATCTGTTTCTTTTCTTTCGTTGAGTTTTATGTTTTGAGATATATTTGTTTGAGTCTTTGTGTATTTTATGTATCTCATTAAGAAAATTATAATTTGATGAAAGCTTAAGGCAAATTCTTAGTGATGTTTGTCAGGTTAGATTTCTGCCTCAAAAAGAAGGGAGAGGGGAGGGAAGGAAGGAAGGAAGAGATGGGGAGGGAATGGAGAAGGGGAAAATGAAGCAGGAAAAGAAGGAGAGCAGATAGAGCTTGTTTAATGTAAGATCAGTTGTCAAGAAAATATTTGCTACAATTGCATAAGGATGGCATGAGAGAAAGAACACCTTGGGAAGCATAATTTAATTAGAATAAATTTATGAGAGAGGTCTTGAGTCATTAGGCAAAGAGAAGGCAGTAGTGTTGTGATCTCCTTTCACGACAGCATTTTAATGAGTTACTGCACAGAGTATTTTAGGTAAAAGATTTGTATTGTAGTAGGTGTGAATGGAAACGCAGCTAGAAATAAAAACTGTCACACAGCTCAGGAGCAATTTTCAGACCAAGAGTAGTATATAAAATACCTAGGTATTAGGCTGGTGGATGGCTCAGTGGGTGAAGGTACTTGCAGCCAAGCCTGGTGACCTGAGTTCCATCCTTAGAGCACATATGGTGGAAGCAGAATACTAACTCCTATAAGTGGTCCCCTGACCTCCGTACATGTACTGTGATGTATGTGTACACACACATAACTTTAAAAAGATACCCAGGTATAGGTACTTATTAGTGATGGTTTTAACGAACAACTAACTTGTGAGATGACCCTTCTAACAATTGAATTCCAGTGTCTTTAAATTGTCATAGGAAACTGAAGTGCAGCCTCCCCTTGCTTGACTCTCTTTTGGGGCAGATGTTAGTTCAGCACTTACTTTGCACTGCATGCATGTAGATTGAGCCAAGACTCCCAAGTGCAAGTGTGGGTGGAGAATCCACCTTTGTGCCTTGTTTTGTAGTTCTGGAAAGAAGGAACTTAAGTTTTCTCTCGCTTTGTAGTATGCTTATGTTCCAAAACTATCAGTGCATTTTAGAAGAAATCTACATAGGCAAAAAGGAAAGAAAACATTGTGGAGAAATTTGGGGAAGGTTAATACAAAAACAGCATGACTTCATCCTTGGGTAAAAGATACTCCTTAAGTGAATGAGTCCCAACACCCATGTCAGGCAGCTCACAGCTACCTGTAACTCCAAGTCCAAGAGAAATTGATACCTTCTTCTGGCCTCCACAGACATCTGCACGCACGCACGCACACACACACACACACACACACACACGCACACGCACATGCACACATGCACACACACACAAATCTTTAAAGATGTTCTTTAAGACATCTTACCTATATGAGTTGTTAAAAGGTTGACAGGAGAGTAGTTCATTGTTTGAGGATTTATTTGTGTGTTCCCCAAAAGTATGTTTGTGAAATTTATTACAAATAATCTGTTAACCTTACCCTAGATACTCTGACACATCAGCTGGTTAAAAGGAATGATATATACCAGGGCTCTGTAATACAAATACTTTTGATGCCTGTGATTAGGTTTTGAAATGGCAAAGTTATGAACATCTATAAGGTCTGACTGTTGTTACTGATTACTCTGGCATTAATGCAGAAAGAACATGGGTTTTGGTGTCTATTTTGTTTTTTCCACCCTTAATTTCTATTTATAAAACAAAAATTTTATGTTTGCACAAGAGAAGAATTAGCAGGGTGTAAATAAAAGTGAAGGGCCCTAATGGGGAGAATATTTTAAATGTCTGTCACAGAGTGGAAGGAAGAGCTTTGCCTGAAATTTCACCATATGTGAACTATACACAGCACTTCAAGTTTATTTATTGTTAGAGCTTCATGTAAGTCACGTCATTCCAAAAGCAGTGGAAACTACACATTCATGCATTAAACTATGTAAACAACAAAAACTGGCCATCCATCCAATTGTTGCTTCACTTATTTTGAATTAAAGTGCAATTTTGTGGAGGGTGAAATGGGCATTATACAATATAGTGATTTCCTGTTAACACCTACATTTTTGCTGATCAAGCAAGGTCTGCTGGTATGAGAGCTTAACCTTTATTTTATTTCCAAATGTGTTTTTTATTCTGAGTTCCGCTGGTGTCTGTGGTTTCGCTTTTCTCCATGAGCCACATGTTATAGCCTGCCCTGTGTCGACGAAGGAGTCAAGCCCAAGCCGCAGAGAAGACATCATAGGCAAGTGTTATACTGGAAGGAGCCCAAGAATCTTGAACTGATCAGTGATACTATTTGGGAGAAAGCATGCGGCTGACACTTCAGATGCCCAGCAAACATGACAGAGTTAAAACACAAGGTCATTAGTGCACTCTCCCTCCCTATTATAAAACAGACATCTCTGTGCAGAGTGAGTCCGCCTTCTCTTCCTGTGCTTTTCGACTGGACTGCCCAGTGCTTCCTCTGGCCATTGAAATTCAGCTTATCCTTCATGCTGCCTCAGACTTTTTCTGGAACAAGGCTGGGAACGCCTGTTCTCCTTCTGTCCACCCTTCCTTGATTAACCTTCTTCCTCTTCCTTTTACCATGCACATGGTTTATGTCATCTTATGCTAGTTATGTCTGACTTACATTGGAGTCAGTTATATGACTCATCTACTACACCAGGCTATGTTTTCTTGAACACTGGGACCATGTTTTCTCAGTGCTTATGACAGTTCTTTGTATCAGTGAATGCTCAGTAACTGTTATTCACAGTATATTAAAGAAAAAAATCGAAAGGAAAACTGTTATTTTGTTGTAGGACCCAGGGCTTTAAGTAGTAGAGACACAGTCAGTGAAATGGTCCCCTCAAATGTTGCCACCATTTGCCAGGCTCCAGTTGGCCACTTGACAGTGAGATCCATGTTCAGGACAACCTTCTAAGTGCAGGTATTTGCTGTGATATAAGAGCCTCCTGTTCATTCCCAGATGCTGTGTGCCTCGCTCTCCTGTAAATTCTGAAAGTTGCCTGCTGCCACCAGTACTTAGTAGTTTCTCAGGTGAACTGGAGGGGGACTTTT
Source organism: Nannospalax galili (assembly GCF_000622305.1). Taxonomy (NCBI): domain Eukaryota; kingdom Metazoa; phylum Chordata; class Mammalia; order Rodentia; family Spalacidae; genus Nannospalax; species Nannospalax galili. The sequence continues at coordinate 739,184 of NW_008330319.1, forward strand.
CTTCATCTGCATGGCCCTTGCCCAACTGCCCTCTGCCTTTCTGTTGGCCTTCTTGAAGTGAACCTGCTGCAGAAGAGCCTCTGATTAGCCAGCTGTCTTAAGGTTTGTACATAGACATAAGCTCAACGAGAAGAATAAAGCTTAGGTTTTGCTTCATGAACTGGGGCCAGTGTACTGGGGGACTAGAAGTTACCTCAAGGTGATTTACATCCAGTTTTTAGAAGACTGTCTTGGGCTGTAGAACTTTCTGTACAGTCTCATTTGTGCATCTGTTTGGATTTAGAGTGTTTCTTGTAAAGTGATTCTGAGGTAGGACCTGACACAGGACATGGCAAGAGAACCTACCATTAACATAAAAAGGCCTTGCTGTACAATCCTGGATAGTTAAGTGAGTTTCATTTTATGTGGCTCTGTCATCATTCCTTAAAAGGCAAAGGACCAAAATACACTAAAATTTCATTTCATTTCTAGCTGTGTTTGTTTGTACTATATTTGCCTTAGTTCACCTTGTGGCCCTTGAGTTGATATGGTTACAAAGATAATGCAGCTATTTGGAGATTGGACATTGACCTTCACTTTCAGTTGAACAAACTCAGCTGCTTTTCTTGCTCACTAGGGGTGGCAAGTTAAGAACAGCTGTAGGCCTTGATCCTCTTGCTGTGTGAGCATTCTTCTGACATGTGTACAGTGATACTGAAACCATTTATGCCAAGCTTTTGTCTCTGATTTATTGCTCATTGATTCTGATGACTAAATTTTGGGCTCACCATTCTGGGCAGTAGGTTTGTATTCTAAAGGGTTCAAATCTCCTCTACTTTGTTGAGAAAGCTGAGCACAGTGATAGGCTAATGCTTGAACACCTCAGTTGGTTTAAAGCCCTTGGCCAAATATAAATTTGTATTGTCAATTCAGTTAGGTCCTAATGGTTGTCCATCTTGCACATGAGGAATGTAAAGCGCAGATACATGAATCAGTTTACCCAAGATCATTCTAATATATAAGTCATAGAGGAGATTTGAGCTCTCAGTCCTCAGCCTGTACGTCTGTATTAGTTACTTTTCCATTGCTGTAATAAAATACCATGACCCTAGCAACTTATAGAAGGAAGTTTATTTGGCTTAGGGTTCCAGAGGGTTAAGAGTCCATAGTGGTGGGGGAGGCATGGCAAGAGGTGGCTGGTGCAGAGGGCTCTCATCTTCAAGCACACATAGGAAGCACAGAGACAGATTGGAAGTGGAACGAGGCTATGAACTCTCAAAGCTTGCCCCCACTGTTGGGCTTCCTCCAGCAAGGCCATAGCTCCCAGAGGTTCTTCAAACAGCACCACCAGGTGGGACCAAGTATTCAAATACTTGAAGCCTATGGGAGACATTTTTCATTCAAACTACCACAATTTATAATAGTATACTAAGCTGCCTAAGAATGTAAGACTTGGCCTGGGTGATGTATGGCAGCCTTTAAACTTTTTCCATTCATGACCCTTTTCTACCTGAGAAAATTTTATATCACCCTGGTAATATAGGTATATAAATAAAACATTTACTTATAATAAATCATATTTTTGACAATTTTTGGCATCATATAATTTTACATTTATTAAAGGTAAAAACAAAATTTTATACCAATGACATGGGTGTGCTTGCAAGAATTAAATCTTGCCTAAGTATTTGATACTGCAGGACTCAAAGCATCTTTAGCATTTTTCAGAGTTGATTGAGATTTTGATTTTATGACCGTCAATGCTGAGAATGCTGCTTTGCATAAATACTCAGTATGACATGGCAGAAGTATGTTTAGGGCCATTTTAGAAGTGGTAGGTAATTCTGTCCGAATCCCAAGTCAAATTCATTAACTGATATTTTGAAATTCAACTTTTTGTTTTCCATCATTAAACCACAATGTTTCTATAAGAGTGGAAAAGTTTATATGCAGAGTGAAATCACTGCAGTTGATAATATACAATAGTCTTCAATAGTCTTTAATTGGAGCTCATGTTTCTGGCAGTGTTCATTGGTGTGGTGTGGTATGACCATGGGTGCAGCATAAAAGTGCTCATGCTGTGTGCTTAGAACCAAGGCTGTAGGTTAAATCCCACAATGTAACATAGGCAAGGACTGCCAAAAAATACCGTGGATTTACGACACATTTGAGTTTGAATTGATTTGTGGTTGTTGTGTATTGAGGACTCTTTTGCTTTGTTGTCAACTTTCTGCAACCCGCCCCCCCTCAGTTAAATTACTTCATATAGGATTACAGGCCATAGTTTAAGAAATGGGTATAGCGTGGTTCCATGTTTCTGAAGGTCCTTGTAACAAATTTTCATGGTTTAGGATGTATATTTCATTATGAAACATGGTTTTCTTGGTGCTTGTGTAAGGAACTAGCTTATAAGCAACCCTTCTCTTGGAGGTATTAATGATGATATCAAAGTGTAGAGAATTTTATGATGAAGCAATTTTGGAGCTCCTGGCCATGAGCTGGTTACTGGACCCAGTGTCTTCATTTTTAGAAGTGAAAGTAGAAATTAAGGAAGTTATGGGACTGGGCACAGTTCAATCATTTTGTTATCAAGAGGCAGGACTGACTGATGGAGCTGGGAGATGGCTCAGTTGATCAAGTGCTTAATACACAAGCACAAGGACTAGAGTTTGGCTCCTCAGAACCCATGTAAAGGCTGCCTGTGCCTGGAAATGGCTTTCTTCTGGGATTCCAGCAATTAGAATGCAGAGATGGGGTCCCTGGAGCACGCTGGTTAGCTGGAAGAGCAGTATGGACAAACTAGGTTCAACTGAGAGATGCTGCCCCAGTGAATAAGGTAGAAAGCAACTGAGGAAAGCTTCAGCCTTGGGATTTCACACCCATGAGCACACATGTGCATCTGTACCTGCACACATGTGTGCCCTCACACATGTGAACAGACAGACAGACAGATATGCACACACACCAGACACATACGAATGCTACTGTTTCTTCCAGTGATTCAGTCTTGGCCTGGTCACAAACCTTTATACAGGGTCACACTCTCATGATGTTCAGTATGTGCCTCACAGTAAGGGTTTATTCTTTTTTATTTTGCAGCTTTTCAGAATACACAAACTCAATTATGTAATGCTTTTTAAAATGAATGCAAATGTTTTCTTTTTCAATATTTTGTATTCACAAGGAACCAGTATTCTGTAGCATGCTGAATGTTTATCAGATTAGATGTAGAATTTCTTTCTGAGGTGCTCTTGTGATTTTGTAATAGCCCTTGCCAGGAAGAAGAGCCACAAAGGCCACCTTCGCTATTCATAGGTCTCCTGACCAGACTAGTTTCACTGTGGTATCCTTGACAGAGATGGTGGACCTTCCATGGGCTTTAAGCTGAAGGCTGTGGCTAGCATTTTATCCATCATGAATGAAAGTCAATCTGAAGATTCTCTGTCCTGACTTTGAAAATTCTTGCCAGGTGACCTTAGAGAGGCATATGGTCTCCTTTTTCTGTGCATACTCTGGTCAGATTGTAATTCCTTGATATTGGATGTTACCCCAAAACATTTAAAGATGCTCATGGTCGTTAAGTACCTCTAGTCCCATCTACTTGGTTGACTGGGGTAGGAGGACTCTCTGAATTGAGAAGTTCAAGGCCAGCCTGGGCAACAGACAAGCAGACTATCTTAACAACAACAAAAAAGAGATATACAAGCTGTATCCCAGGTATACAAGCTGTATCCCAGATTGATTGGTTACTTCCTATGAGGGGGGTTTTAGAATTGGCGTTTTTGGAACTATTCTTTTCTAGTCACTATTGTGCTCCTGAACCCACCCTGTGGGCAAATCAATCTCTCTCTCTCTCTCTCTCTCTCTCTCTCTCTCTCTCTCTCACACACACACACACACACACACACACACACACACATACACATGCTCTATATTGTAGTCTGTAGAATTTTGCTTTGGAATGAACATCCTTGCTGTTCTGAACTGGTGCTGAAAAGGATCTCTATCTTTACATCTAAGATCCTAATGGGAGTTTGAGAACAGACAGAAGTCAACACAGTGTGAAGAAGGTCACTGTGGTAATCAAAAAAGGCCAGCTGTTGTCTGGACTGTGCAGAGGCTGGGGATTTCCATCTCTGGGGGTGGGGGAATGGATCTGCAATGTGCTGAGTTTCATAGCCTGAGTGGGTTAGAAAACTGAATGAGAAGGCCTTAAAAATTCATATACTTAAAACTTTTTTGAAATAAAATTTAATGGATTAGGAATTTGGAGAAAGAAATGATGTCTTTCTTTACTTTTATTTTTCTCAAACTTAAGTAGACAGTGGAAAATTACTCCTGAGTAGTAAACAATAGATTCATTTCGTACATATGAATACTTTGTCTTTCTCCATTTAAAAACAAAACTACAGGGTAATTATTAAATTGTTTCATGAGAAATTATTATGCATATTATTGTGCATAGGGTTATATTTCTTTCCTTTTTAGCTTTGTTTTTTTTAAAAAAGTTATTGTTATTTTATGTATATGAGTGTATTGTCTGCATGGATGTTAAATACACCCATATCATGCAATGTCCACAGAGATCAGAAGAGAGCATCAGATTCCCCTGGAACTGGAGTTAACAGATGGCGTTAGCTGCCATGTGGGTATTGGGAGTTGAACCTGGGTCCTCTGCAAGAGCAGCCAGTGCTGAACCATCTCTCCAGCCCTAACTTTATTTATTTATTTATTTATTTATTTATTTATTTATTTATTTATTTATTTGAGACAAGGTCTTATGTATCCCAAATTGTCTCTTTGAACTCACTATGTAGCTACCACATTTGGCTTTATGTAATGTTGAGGATCAAGCCCAGGGCTTCATGCATGCTAGGCAAGCACTTTATCAACTGAGCTGTACCCCTAGTCCCAACTTCATGGTTTCATCCAAGAAAATTTTCTAATCTTATTTACAGGTGACTCTTTCCTAACTCTGGTGGTTGTCACTACAAACAAATGTGTATTTATAGGGCACCCAGGGTTCAGTTGATAGTCTGGGAGTGGGAGGAGTTTGGGGAATATGCAGTTGTGAGACTCATCCTGACCACAGAAGCACTGCTCAGATGTACCCAGTTGAGATTCCTAGGATGTTGTCTTCTGTGAAGTGGGACTTGTGGTACCAACAGCAGAGCCATTCGTCCATGAAAACCTTTCTCTTGTGTTACTATAGGGTTCACTTCTCTACCCTCCTTTGCACAGGAACAGGCCCCTTGTTTTCATACAAAAACTTTTGAAAATTTAGAAGAAAATTTCATGTTAATAATTTCCTATGAGTTAGCATTTTGGATAGAATGTGTACTTTTCTCTTTAGTAGTTGTAGGCACGACTTTGCACACTCGAGTTATACTATGTGAAGCTCTTTTTCAAAGCTCTCCAGCACACCAGCTCCCATGTTGCAGGAGCAGGTCAAGGTCTTCCTTTCTTTAATATATAGCTAAGAGAGGCCTCTTGGCTCCTCTGACCCCTTCACTATAGCTGGTCATCCTTTACTCTATTTTCTTTGCTTACAACACTGTGATTAGACCCTTGTTCTTTCCTTCTGAAATTCCCACTGCAGCAAGTCTGTAGCTCTTTCTACCATGTTCTTTCTGAGCAGCTAGCTTTGAAAAGTATTGTGTTTGCCAGGTCTGGAGTGTGCTCAGCAGAGGAGGGAGAACTATGTAGTTCTTGAAGAAGAGAAGATTATATGGTGGCTTTTTTGTTTCAGTTTTTTTTTTTTTAGTTTGGAAAAGACCCAGATTCTCACTTTTTTAGTTCACAGGGAAACAGTTTGACATATCAGAAGACTGGTCTTTAGAGTCAAGAATATCTGAGTTTGACACTCTGAGAGATGACCTCAGACAAGTGGATGAGTGTCTTTAGGAGCCGGTTTTCTGCCTGTTCAGTAGGAAAGGGAGTAGTGGGCATACCTTAGGGGGTCAGGAGCATCAGGAAGACACTGCTGCAAGATCCCTGGCACTGGGCCTTACACACAGGGAGTGGCTTCTATTCTCATATTCACAAGGCTGTCATGGCATTCCTTCCCTTTGTTAATTGTCATAAAATGCATGCTAAGCTTTCTTTATTGGATATGATTTTGAAATTTTAATAAGCATGCCAGGAGTCTAAAATGGAAGATTTTAAAGGCACTCAGCAGACATGATTGATTTCTTGGTGATTAGGTAGTGGACAGTTACAGAATCTTGTTTACATTTAGGAGAAGGTACTAAGTGAAGTTCATGATAGTAACAGCTCCTTTAATTGGAGGACCAAAGTAGAAGAGGAGTCATTCCTATCATTTTCTAAAACAAGGGAGCGTTTCCTACCATTGTGGAGGAATCTGGGGAAACAGACTCTAGCGAGTCTCCAAATTAAGGAAATTTGCGAACTAAAAAATAAATATTTTTAAATGTCAGAAATTTGTTCCTTTCTATGATATTGAGTGAAAGCTGATTTTTCAGAGAAAAATTAATGCACAGGAGAGGTGCATTTTCTGCTGGAATTATGTGTTTCATTTAGAAAAACAAAGCCTGTTCATTTATTAATATCAGTTATTTGTGTACACATTGGCTATTTTTGGAGCCATCACTAACCATCTAAGGTTAAAAAGTTATCTTTTTCCCAAATGGTTTTGTGTGGTGGTATTTGTTTATTTTATATAACTTTGAATTCATTTTACATATAATCTCTGCAAGGATAAGAACTGTACAGCTTTCAAGGTATATCTCACAGTATTTAGATATGCTTTAAATAAATAACTGTACAATTTCTTGTTATAAAAACTAATCTGAGAGACTAAAGTTGGCTCAACAGTTAAGATCGGGTACCGCTGTTGTGTAGGACTCAAGTTCAGTTCCCAAAATCTATATTAGGCAGCTCACAAGCTTCTAGAACTCCAGCTCCAGGAATCTGATGCCCTCTTCTGGCCTCTGAGTGCACCTGAACTCATATGCACATACCCCCACACAGGCACAAATGCATACAGATAATTTAAACATAAAATAAATCTTTTTAAAAAGCAATCTGAGCTCATTAGATATTTATAAAACATATGGAATAGAAATCATACATATTTTCCCAAACATAAATAAAACATCCACATCTTGGTATGCTTCCTTTCAGGCTTTTTTTCTGTTAATATAAATGTTGGGTATTTATGACTATGAAAATATATCTACTTCAAAAGCCATCCCATGTGTTGAACAGGACTAACAGCCAAACAGTGTGAGTGGACATAAAAACATGCATGGCAGTGTAAACATAGCCAAGTACACATGGTTCAAGAGGTCATAGACCCTAGAGAAGAACCTGCTTCTGTCACAACTGTACCTCTCAGCATTCATCAAGGAAGCTTCTTGTTGCCGCAAATGGAGACAATTACAAAGTTCCATAACTGATAAGACACAGAGAATAAGTGACTGTGAGGTGCCCAACCCTAAGTGACACATCTACAATGCAACCTCTCTATCTAAGCTCAGGGAATATTGAGGAAGAGAGGATGGAAAGAATGTAAGAGCCGGATGGACAAGACATCTGATGATAGTTAATGTACTCATACATGATAGGAAAACTGTACTAATGAAATCTCCACAGCATGGTAGTCAGATGAGATCTGCATAATGATAAAACCAGTTGACATGCCAAAGAGGATGAGGAAAATATCATGGGGTCCACCTCAAGGTGAAGAGCTGCAGGCAGTCAGTGGATGCTGAGGGAGGACCAGTTTTCTCCAGGGACTAGTTCCCTTAGAGTTATCTAATCTCAAATGGGCAGCCTTAAACGTGGGTACACATGAGTGCCATTAAATAGATTCAGTGCATTATATATATGTATATTTATAAATATATGTATGACTATGTAACAATAATAATCAAAGAAGAGGACAAGAAATTGAGTGGGAATTGGAAACAAGGGACTGGGAGGAATGGAAATAATGCAGTAGAAAAAAGGCAGTACTCATGTATAAAATTCACAAGAATAAAAACATTAAAATTAGACAAAGTATGTCAGAACCCCAGAGACAAGTGTAATAGCCTTGAGTTTCTTAGTTTCTTAGGGCTCTCTCAACTTTAATAGGAAAGGTGGTTTCCCTTAAGTAAAATAAGATTGCAGAGGAAGGTGGATTAGCTCAAAAGAAATCTTCACATTGCCAGATTGATAGCTAACAAAGACAAGAAAACGCTCAGTTATATTGTACTGAGGTCTTCCTATATAGGAAGAAACCATTGGTTTTCATTGAGTTCAAATTTGAATATACCCTTCTCCTCCAGAACGTGAATCCTTAGGGTTTTAACTTACTGTCACTAATTTTAAACACGAGAAGATGGAAGATGTTAGGCACATGCAAATTTTTGTTGCGTTCATCATGGGCTTAAATCCTGAAAGCTTATTCTCTTGATTCAGTTTTTATTTATAGATACTTTCTAATACACATTGCTGGCATTTCTCATGCTGAATCACACATGATTAATTTTTTTTTTTTGAAACAGCCTTTTCTGGCTCAGAGCTTGGTATGTAGACCAGGCTGGCCTTGAACTCACAGAGATCCTCCTACCTCTGCCTCCCAAATACTGGACTTAAAGGTGTGTGCCACTGTTCTTAACACCATATTTTTAAAAATATTTATGTAGTGCTGAGGATGAAACCCAGGGCTTCAGGCATGCTGGACAAGCATGCTCTAACCTATGTCCCTAACCCTTGTTTTGTTAAATGTATCTGGGGTTAGGGAATGTGGCTCAGTAGTAGAACACTTGCTTGCCTAGCTTGTTCAGGGAGGGCCCTGGGTTGAATATTCAATACTACATATTGTAAAGTGGAGAGAAGGTAGAGAGGGAGAGGAAGAGGGAGAGTTGGAGAGAGAAGTCCATTATTGGACAAAGACTCGAAAAATAGATGCAGCTTTGAGAATATACAAGGTTTTCAAAGATCTCTTATTTCAGGAGCCTTTCTGACTGGGCATCTGAAGCTTCCCATCCTCATCTGCCAAGTCCACATTTTTATTCTTCTGCCTCAGCTCTCTTTCTTCCATCTGCATGCAGTGGGCAGGTGGAGATTCTTCACCAAAGAGGAAAGCGTAATATTCTTCTAGTTTGCCCAAGTCTTTGGCATTTAAACAAACCAGAGAAATGCATAAATTTATCCAAGGATCGGGGCCAAAGTGATGGCTGAGCTGGCATCATTTCACATTTTTTCCTTCTCTGTATTTATAGCAATAAATTTCAAGTAAGGAAACAGATCGCAGGGAGCATGTTGTATTAGGAAGGAAGTTTGTACACGCTGGTGGCTTATGGGTATCAGTATAACCTTTCTGCATCTCTGGTTGAGTGAACTGCATCCTTGTAAGAGCCTGAAGACACAGAGGTGTTGCAATTGGGGGCTTTCCAGTGTTAACCTGAGGAAGAACTGTATGCCTGCCCTTCTCTGTTGCAGAGATTGAAATCAAACCTAGGGCCTTGTGCATGCTAGGCGAGCACTCCACCACTGAGCCACACCTCCGACCAGTCCCCATTTTTAATGGCAAGATTAGAAAGATACAATACAGTTGTGTTGCTCAGTAAGCTATCTCAACATGGAGGAAACTTGGGCTCAGTGCTTCTTCTTGATTTTTGTAGCAGCAGTCATAGTTCAGAAGTAAGTTGCCAAATTGTTATTTATTAGTGATATTAAATAGCAACAGTATATTTTTTAAATAATAATAAGAAAAGCACATTCATAAATTACTTAATTTTCTTAACCATTTATGTCTTATTAATCTCATAAATGAAGAAACCCAATTTTCTGAGAGCTTAAAGTCACTGTTTTTGAAGATAGTTCATAGGTATCTAGAGTCAATAAGGGTCATGAGAAGTCCCCTCAGCTAGATACTATTTCTCCTACTTATTCTGTACGTTAGAGCTTTTTAGAGAAGGATTCTGCTTTCAAAACACTGTGCACTCCCTTAAAGGCTTTGGCCTCATTAGTCTTACACATTTAGCATTTGAATTTCAGTGAACACATTGGGTTGTTGGATTTGTAATTTTAGCAGAAAGGTTATTTGTTTTAGGAGATTTGAAAGAAGGGTGTGACTGACACAGAAGTCTGCTTTTCAAAGGGGACAAGTGAGCAGTCTGGCTTTTGCTGCTCAAGGACACACAATGGGGCAGACCATCCAAGATAGATTCTACCAACTGCTTAAGTATCACCTCTTAGCTCATTGAAAATTTTATTTGTCATCTTTGAGACTAAGTTTTATTGTACCACAGAACTGCAAGTAAATCACATTTACCTCAAGGAAAGTGTAATATTCATCTGCAAGGTGGTTTAGATTTCAGAAATAATGGTTTTTTGACTTCTTAGTGTTTATTATCCAGCATGGACTGGGAGAGCCCCCTGAGGTGGGCACATTGCCTGGAGCAGTGCCTAGCAGGTAACATGGTAAAGACTCCACAAAGCCTTTTGAATAAGTGAATGAGTAAATGTTTCTCATGAGCCTTTCTTTCATTCACTAAGATTCTGCATTTTAAAATATGAATTTTAAAGACATTTTACATAGCACCAGGAAGAGGGTGCAAACATCATTTTTATTATGAATGTTCATTCATATGTATTACAACTGTCCCTATGGGTAAAGGAGAACTTTGTGGCTTACTTTGTAAAGGGACATCCACAATTCAGTATTGCTGGGACCACACCTTCAGACATAGACACAACATTCAGACTTGCAGACCCCCACCCTGCTTGATGTCTGGGTTACAGCCCAGACTGAGGTTGAAAGTAGGAAGATGGAGGCCCTGTGGTTAAACCACTTGTGGATAATCGAAAGTAGACCATACTTATTTGCAATTTGGCAGCTGCATTAGCTTTTTACGAGAGCGAGCTGGTTTTCTCTGGATCTTCACACTGTGGCCTGCGCACCATTAGTGGTCTGGCAGGGACATCTGAGGAGGTTCACCCTTGCTTTCCCTCTGCTGCTCCTCTGCCCGCGGCAGTGTTTTCCCTGACCTCACCGTGCTCGCTGGTATCAGGCGGTTGACTCGATCGTAGTGACTGCATCGGAAGGAAAGAAAGACAGAAAAACAAGTAGAGCCAGAGGGGAACAATGATGAAAATTTAAATTTAAAACGACTCAGGTTTGACTTACAGCATATGGGAAAGCTATGATTCCTCCAACTGTCTCCCATGCTTTGATTCAGACCCTTGAAAATTTCTGGTGGGCAGTTGATATTTGAGTCCACTAATATATCCATCTTGATGCTCCAGACTTGGATACCATTTGAGTTAGAGGCGCTGTGTGCCTGATATAGATGATGTGTGAATGTTTCAGTGTCAACAGGAGACGAGGGTTGTGAAGATATGTGTTCATATGGGACAGACTGCAAGTCCCTATCTCCAAGGATGAGCTAGTATATGTCACCCTGTTCATGACAGGGCCTGTTTTTTTTTTCTTTTTTTTTCTTTTCTGTTTTCATCTCCAGTTGGTGATATGTCATTTAAATCTGCACTGGCACATGGATGTGGTTTTCTTCTCAAACTGAACTTGAGTTAGAAGAACTTCAGCTCTATAGTAATCTGATTTTACTGTTTTCCTTGAGTAAAATGCCCTTGATACCACATACTGTGTACAGAATATTTATTATTGCCTGAATACCATTCAGTAAAAAGAACATCAAGAGTTTGGGAAAGTAAAATCCGCTTTTCCCTCTAGCACTTATGAGCAACCTTGCAGTCCAGGGGCTTGAAATAATCATTGGTGCACATTACTCAATTTCTCCCAGCTAATCAGGCCTTTTCTTGCTTCATACAGATGATGAGGAGGAGTTTTGTGTGTGTGCATGTGTGTGTGTGTGTGTGTGTGTGTGTGTGTGTGTTCTGTGAGCACACCCCTCATCAAATGGTGTAAGTCTGCTGTGCATAAGGCTCTAGCAGGGGAAGACTGTATGTCAAGAAAGTGGAAACTATTGACTTACATGATCTAACATGTTCAGCATATATAACATGTTCACATATATAAATATGTGTATAAAATCTTGAAAAAACATAAATATTAAAATAATTTGAAAAGTACATTTTAAACAAACAAATGCACCATGGTGTTTTTTCAGTAGTATGGGGTTTGGAAGTACTTGCCAATCAAGTCAAACCTAGAGGGGGGGCATCGGCTATGCTTCAGCTGCGTGGAGTCACTTCATGACTATGTCTAGGCCTCGGTGGACAAGTGACTAGCAATTGATTAGGATGCCTAAAGATCAGAGAGAGGATGCCACCCTCCTGCTACAAAGGAGCTCATGTTTGGTTCTACTAAGAGTTTATCATACAGATCCTTGCTGGCAGTTGCTTCTCCAATTTGGATTGAACCACATCGTTAAATAGAGTCCCATTCTCAGCTCCTGCAAGTAAAAATGGAATATCTTGGAAAGCAAGTGTTTTGCTTATGTCCTATGTAAGAATCTCAGTGAGAACGTGGAAGTAGACACCAGTGTGGTTTGGGGCTGATCAAGTTAGCAGTGGCCTGAGAAATGACAGCTGTTCTCAATTTGAAGGGGTCCTCATGGAGCCCTCAAGCTTTGTGCTTTCTCACTGGTGTAGCAAAGCTCTTACCTTTATCATTCCTGTCACCATGAAACCTCTTTCCATTTTACAGTTGAGAAAACTGAGGCTCCAGAAATTTGAGAAATTTCTCCCAGAGTATTTTAAAAATAGTTTAAGTTTATGTATTTTTATTTTATGTGTGTAGATGTTTTACCTGCATGTATGTGAGTGCACCACATCATGCAATGCCCATGGATACCAGAAAAGGGCATCGTATCCCCTGGAACTGGAGTTATGGATGGTTGTTAGCCACCATGTGGGTGCTCGGAACTGAACCCAGGTCTTCTGCAAGAGCAGCCAGTGCTCTAAAATGCTGAGCCATTTCTCCAGTTCCTCTTCTAGAGTATTAAACTGCTATTCCCTCATCTGGCTATAAGACAAGAACTGTGTCCTCAGATCCTGTGTTTCAAACTCACTGGTATTCTATAGCTAAGACTTGCTTTCTGAGGACTTCCTTGTCTGCTGTCATGTCATGCTTTACAGTGTAGCTGAAGTAAAAATGTTTTATAACTGACTATTTTAATACTTTGGAGGCAAGTAGCATGGAAGTTAAATACTATGCTTTCTAAAATTTGTGAAATAGGACCTAGTTCTGAGTTAAAGTTAATTCCTAATTAATAATCAATAATATTAACACTATCATGTTTGCAAAGCCTGACAACATCAGGTAGCACACTTTTCCATCTTTATAACATCTGATATTACCATGACATGTCTGAAGTCTTCAACCAATGAATGACTAGCAGTTCATAATCGTTAAGATATAGACATTTCTCAGGTGCTTCTCAGTGTATAAATTTCTTTTAAAACTGAAAGAAGGGGGGGTGCTGGAGAGATTGCCCAGTGGTTAAGAACACTGGTTGTTCTTGCAGAAGACCTGGGTTTGAATCCCAGCACCCACATGGCAGCTAACAACTGTCTGTAACTCCAGTTCCAGGGGATCCGACAGCCTCTTCTGTCCACGGGCATTGCACGACATGGGTGCACTTACCTACATGCAGGCAATACATGCATATACATAAAATAAAAATAATAAAATGTTTTAAAAAGTTTAAAGCTGAAGGAAATGGTACACAAAGACTTGCTAATATTTTTTAACTTTTAAAAGAAACTTTATTGAGAATTTCATATGTGCATATAAGGTGTTTTGATCAAATCTACCCCCACTCTCTCCCACATGGGTGCACTTACCTACATGCAGGCAATACATGCATATACATAAAATAAAAATAATAAAATGTTTTAAAAAGTTTAAAGCTGAAGGAAATGGTACACAAAGACTTGCTAATATTTTTTAACTTTTAAAAGAAACTTTATTGAGAATTTCATATGTGCATATAAGGTGTTTTGATCAAATCTACCCCCACTCTCTCCCCTCTCCCCTTTTTGTTTTTCCTAGATGTGCTAGCTCTGTAGTCCTGGCTGACCTGAAACTTGCTATGTAGACCAGGCTTGAACTTGCAGCCATCCTCCTGCATCTGCCTTCCAAGTGCCTAGCCAATTCCTACTTCCTATCCTTATCACACCATCCTCTTAAGGCATTACCCAAATTGCTGATAAGGAATCAGGACGCCAACCACTCTGGCTTCTTCCATGGTGAACAGGGACACAGGGTGAGGCAATTGGAGTACCCCTTCAGTGGATCTATCTAAAAGACTCCCAAATTGCATAACTCTTATCTGTGGGGAGAAAAGAAAGTCGTTGATTGGTAAATGGGAGATGTGAAGGAGAAGTAAAGGCAAGAGTAATTAGCATTACAAGTTCTAGATGGAGAACCAGAAAAAAGTCAGAACAGGGCAAATTTCAAATGTTTTCAGAGTCCATTGGAATTTCTTGATGAGAGCTTCCCAAAGCATCCCTCTATTGGGTTCCTCCTCAATTTTCTTTGTCTTCAAGGCTGGACTCTAGAGTGATGGATTCAGGATTTCCTTTCAGGTATTTTGATAGCTGTTGGAGTGGTTAGAATCAGTGTCAGTTCCCTCTCAAAGGCTTCTAGATGGGGAAGACTTCTAGATAGGGGGAGAAAACAAATTTAGCCACTATTTTAGAACAGTAGCAGGTTGTCTCCCTTAGCTACAGGTGGGCACTACAGTACTGCAAACCAAGATTTGAAGTCTTACATTTGAGTAGCACTTTCTGATTAGGAACAAAATCATCAAAGAGAAATAATTGTCTAAATAACTTTTATATGTGTATTTAGTGAAAATGTTTTTAATGATTATTTTAATATTTTATTATTTTTATATTATGTGTATGAGTATATTGCCTGCATGTGTGTAAGTATGTTCATGTCATGGACTGCCCACAGAGGTAAGGAGAGGGTGTCAGATTTCCTGGAACTGTAGTTACGGACCGTTGTTAGCCCACCATGTGGGTGCTGAGAATCATATGTGTATTTAGTGAAAATGTTTTTAATGATTATTTTAATATTTTATTATTTTTATATTATGTGTATGAGTATATTGCCTGCATGTGTGTAAGTATGTTCATGTCATGGACTGCCCACAGAGGTAAGGAGAGGGTGTCAGATTTCCTGGAACTGTAGTTACGGACCGTTGTTAGCCCACCATGTGGGTGCTGAGAATCCAATTCAGGTCCTGTGTGAGAGCAGCCAGTTCTCTTAAGTGTTGAGCCATCTCTTTGGCCCCTAATGAAAATATTTTGAAAATACATTTGATGAGGGATGGGGAGGTAACCCAGTTGGTAAAGTGTTTGTCTTGAGGACCCAAGTTAGGTCCAGAATTCATAAGCCAGGCTTAGTAGTGTGAGTTTCTAATCCCAGTGCCAGGGATGTGGAGACAAGCAGATCCTGGGCTCTGCTGACCAGCCAGCTTATCTATTTGATGAGTTCTAGGCCAGTAAAAGATTTGTCTCAAAAAAACATAAAAAACGAGGTAGATGACATCTCAAAAGTGACACCTGAGTTTGTCCTCTGGCCTCCATGCGCACATGTGCACTCCCATACACCAACGTGTACACATATGCAAACAAAATCCATTTTAGTGGATTTTTTCAATGTTGTCAAACTAAAATGATTATCCTGTCATTTGAGGTATAAAATATTTTGTATGGCTTACAGAATATTTCTGTAATATTAAAATGCAGCTGAAAAATTCTAATGGTGTACAATTACTGATTGTGTAATGCTGTAATTTTAAATTTTGTGTTCTGAGTTTTCCTGTTTTGAAAACAAAACAAAACACAAAATATTAAATTCACCCACCATTGAAAGCAAACGACTGACTTTATTAGATCTTAGATATGTTTAGAAATAACTAAAAAAAAAAAAAAAAGAAAGCCAAAGTCAAGGTCAAAAAGCAGAAAACTAATCTCACTGATAAAAATGTGACTCTTTGTGATTAATATGTAGTATTCTCCAGTAATAACCACTAGATAGAAAAGACTTTAAAAATATTTTATTTATTATTTTTATTTTATGTGTATGAGTATATTTCCTGTATGTATGTGAGTTCACCCATGTCGTGCAATGCTGTGGAGGTCAGAAGAGAGCTTTGGGTTCCCCTGGAACTGGAGTTAAGGACGGTTTGTAGCCACCATGTGGGTGCTGGGAATCGAAGCCTGGTCCTCTGCAAGAGCAGTCGGTGCTCTTAACCGCTGAGCCATCTCTCCAGCCCCAAGACTTTTAAAGTAAACTTCCTTATTACTGTAGAAGTCTGACTGTCTCAACTAAGTGAAATAAGCCAACTTCCTAGCTATCAAGGCACAACAAAATAAGGAAGATGCTGTTTGACCTCTAAGTGAGTTGTCTTTTCACTGCCTACGGAAATCAGGTAGATGCAAAACAGCTCTTTATTAACTTCTGCAACGTGACAGACAGGAGTATTTCAAGATGTAGTCTCCCCTTGTTCTGAGACTTGGAATCAGGGTCATTTGAGGGTCATTATGACCCAAAATGATAAACTAAGACAACAACTTAAGGACCAAAACCTGTGTGCAGCACTAGTATATTTTGATTTGATTAACCCCTTAATATACTTGGTTGCTTATTCCCTAAGAAAGAGATAATTCCCCAACTTATAGTGTTAGCAAGTGTGAGGAGGAATATTCATGGTTATAATGGTGCTAATATCGATGTCTTGATATAATCACACCTAGTCACAGTGACTTTGTGAAGTTCATCTATCCATTCCCTCTGTTAGAGAGTGGGGACCTTTACTGAGTATCACTGTGCAGTTTGCTGTACAAGTAGACCACACATCTCGATGGCTGGGATTTTGTGTGATCATTTAGTGCGGTTAACACATCATCCTCTCTTGAAAGATGCTTCGACATAGCTTCAGTATCTTTCAACTTCTTGGGGTATCCTACTCTGTACCATGGATCTCCAAATTCCTAAATAGAAAAATATGCCGGGCATGGTGGAGCATGCCTTTAATCCCAGCACTTGGGAGGCAGAGACAAGCAATCTCTGAGTTCAAGGCCAGCCTGCTCTACATATGGAGTTCCAGGCCAGTTAGGACTACAGGGAGACCCTTTCTCAAAAAGACAAAAATAAATAAATAAATAAATAAATAAATAAATAAATAAATAAATAAATAAATATCCGAGGAATATTGCATGAGTATCAGAATTTCAATGACTGCCTTCTGATTCCTCTTCTTAGAATGGTAGGTGGAGTGCTATGGGACAACAGTCAGCTCTTCAAATGAGAAAGCTTCACTCTTTCAGCTGAATTTAATAGTTTTGTTTTAAAAACTGATCAACTCAGTATAGCAAATACTTGGTCAGGTAAATGGGTTGTCCTGAGACAAATGTTTGGAATAACTCTGCATGCACTGTCTCTGGTATGTGTATTGGCTGTCTTAACTGTCTTATTTTGTGTATGTATTCTTTAGAAATGGGACTGATTACACTCTAAAATAGTTGTATAGATTGTATGACTTTTATTACTATGCCTAATTATGCCTTTAAGATAAACCATAAGTAATTATAAAATTCATGGTTAGGAGAGGTTATTGATATTTTTCTGCTTAGTATTCCTCTAGCTGTGTTTCAGGAGCTGTTCGGAAGTACAGGTTTTGGTTAACAATGCATGACAGAGCTGAAGTCAGGAGGGAAGGTCCCACTGGATCTTACTGAGAAAAGCTCAAGGTTGGGACATGGAACTTTGGTAGGCACAGGTCAAAGGAAGCTATGAAATACTTGCCCCACAACGCTGATTAGCCTGCATTTTGCAGGGGAAAGCTCCGCGAAGTCTTAGCTCTGTGATTTAGGAACCTTTAAATGTGACAGCATATAGATCAAAGATTGGACATTGTGTTCAGCTTGAGTTCTTGAGTTCACTCAAGAACTTTGGAACTTTGGAACCTCAGGCCCTTCTTCGCCTGTAAACAGGAAATGCTGCTACTTGTGTTGTGGCATTGTTGTGGAGGAGAAATGAGGTAACCTCTGAAACACAGTCAGTTTAGCACAGTGTGACACAATCACTGGCACACAGGAGACGCTTAATAGATGTTGGTTTTCTTCATGTTCAGCAAAAATACAGAAGTCCCCTGGCAGTGTTTGCGTGCCTCTGTCTTCAGTAACCCTTGCCAATGATATTTACCACGTTGTTAATATCTACCTAAACAGAAGACCATGTAGATATAAATGTGCAGCCATAATCTGTACTTGAGTTTTCACTCTCTTTTTGGGATACATTGAAAATTTACAATTTGCTGCTGCATTTCTGAGGATTTTACAATTGTTAAGATGTGTATAAAGCTCTGGGATCTTCTGATGAAAATGTTTGGTTGTTTTGTTTTGTTTTTGTTGTTGCTAATATACCTATACTAGCATCAAGAGATCTGAGAGCCCCTGAAGTGAGACACGGTGGTGTATGTTTGTGAGCATATTTCCTTTGCTGAGAAAATAGGCCACACTGTTCATCATCCCAAAAGATGCAGTGCCCCAAAAGCTGAATATTGGGCCTAATGAAGACCGTCTGCCTTGTCTTTTTTCCCCTAAGGATATAAATGTTGCTTTGATAGTCACTGAAGACATTGATATGGTGGATGGAGTTCAATTTTATGTTCTATTCTAATGGAATCTGAGGCTGTGCAATAGTTCCACTCCACAGAGAACCCTAGAGCACTCAGGAATAAGAAATCAAGGCATAATGTTCTTTAACAGTACAAAAGACTGAAACTAGGGGTCAGTAGGTAATGAATTCTGCTTTTTACTTAACACATAATTCTAAAATATGCAAATATTATGATCTAATAATAGTGTTAATGCTTTTCTTCCGGTCAGCAATTAGAGGACATGTTATTAAAAGGGTATATTATTAAAATTATTATTTCATTAATCACATGGTATAGAATATACCTTAGACCACTAACCTTAAAGGTTTTTAATGACGGGAGGGTTGTTTTATTGATTTTTCATGACAGATATGAAGACTGTATTGCCACCTGTTTTTCATGCTTTTTGTGGGCTATGTGCAAGTGTACGTATGTATATTGGGGGCGTCCATGGAAGAATCAGGTTGGTCATACCATGTATGGCAGACTGCCTTTTATGTTGAAGTGTCCCAGTCCCACTGGGAAAATTAGGAGTAGTACTAGCAGTTAGCAAGGTACTGGCCAGTCTTAAGGAATTTTCGACACAGGATATTAGCAAATTCTTACTGTGTTGTTGGATTAATCCATCATGATTCATACACAGGCTTCATACTTTGTGAGTTAGAGATACTGTGCTTTTTGCTCTTAGAATGTCTATTCTTACTGGAAAGGTGTTTTTCTTCAATAAAATAGGCCTTTTGTACCTGGTATGTTTGTACTCATTGTATTTGAAACATTGCTAATAACAGACCCAACACTACTGACGTTAGTTTTAGTGGTGGTTTCCACCTTAAAAAGGTGGTCACTTTTGTTCTGAATATGAAACAGGTGCTCAGTAGATGTCTTGTTGTCTTTATACAGTTTTGGTGGTTTCCATAGTCTTACCCTTAAACTTCATCCAGTGTATGAGTTTTAAATAATTATTATGTTCAAGATGCAGTTGGTGTTCCAAGTATTAGTTAATTGCTTTGAAGGACAAATGTCTGGAGTTTGTTTTTATAATTTTTCCCTCTTTTATCCAGAGGAATAGGTGAGATAGAGAGAGAGAGAGAGAGAGAGAGAGAGAGAGAGAGAGAGAGAAAGGACGTTCAGTGATCTTATAGGTGCCCAGACATCAAAAATGATAAATATCAAATACTAGTCTGGGCTGTTCTTCCAAACCATATAGACCCTTGTGGTTTTGCATGTAGCATATATTATAAGTGTTTGCAGTGGAACTGCTATTTTCCTAAAGCTATGTTTAAGGTTTTTAAAGTGTATTTTATATTTTTGAAGGATTTAAAAGGATTTTGCTTCATTTTGGCTGGAAATTTGGTATCTCCATTGAAACTTGGAAACCAACCCAGACAGCTTTGAGCACTCATTCATCATTTAGAACATCAAAAACCAAAACATGAAAAAGCCAGTTTTGCCCTAATTCTGCATACTCATTATACTTTTAGTTATTTTAAATTTCTACTGAATAAGACTGACTTTACTTGCTTCTTATGAACTCTGTTATAAGTAAGTTGCTTAGTAAACCATTAAGGAGAGAACACATCCCAGCCCAATCATCCTTTCTTCCATCTAGAAGTCTGAACTACACTGTCAATCTACTGGGTAGGGTCACATCATCTTTATGACTCTTCTGCTTCTTAATGGTCTGTAAATTTAGGTCTTTCTTTTTCACTTTTTTATAAGAATATCATAGTAAAAAATACCTTCACAAAGAATTTAATAGTAATATTTTATCAACAATGTATGTCTGCTTTGCCTCTGGACTCTTCTAATAATATTTGAGACTATTATAGAATTTACTGTAATAATAAACAGTATCACATACACAAAAATATTAATGTTTCTAAAAATATTAATGTTTCTAAAATACAGTTATCATTGGTATTGATGTTCATAGGCATGATTTAAATGCCTACAGTAAAAGTCAGTTTCATACTCTTTCTTAAAAAATGAGAAAACATGCTAACAGTCTATCTCCTCCATCATATAAAATTCCTAACCTGGGCTGGAGAGATGGCTCAGCAGTTAAGAACACTGGCTGTTCTTGCAGAAGACCTGATTTGAATCCCAGCACCCACATGGCAGCTAATAACTGTCTGTAACTCCAGTTCCAGGGGATCCGACAGCCTCTTCTGTCCTCCGCAGGCCCTGCACAACACGGGTGCACTTACCTATATGCAGGCAATACACGCATACACATAAAATAAAAAAATAATAAAATATTTTTAAAAACATTCCTAACCTATATCCTAGTAAGAAGAACAAAATAAAATTAGCAAAAGGAAAAGACAATGAAATTACCTTGGGAAAAAGTTACCAAAATTTTACTCTTTATGGGTTTAGTTTTTCAATTATACAACACACACACACACACACACACACACACACACACACACACACAACTTTGTAATTTCATCAAAAAAGTAAAAGCCACATTACAAACACTTCTTCCTAGTTTCCAGTCATCTCAGTGACTGTTGAATATTGTGATGTGGATGTCTGATTCTTTATGAAAGCCATTTCTGTTGTGGATATGGAGTTTGTTTGCAAACTTGCTGTTATAATTAATGTGGTAGCAATCATCCGTGTAGTAAAATCATCACAATTTGTATAGGACATTTAATTTTAGAACAGTATTAGTTTGTGCTTTATAACTATTTTAAACAAAACTAAGTGACAGAGAATTGCTCAGCAACTTGTATGCTTTATCATTGTTACATACCACAAAACATTGCTTTCCTAGTTACTAATTTCTGTATCTAAAGTGTTTTGAAACTTACTATTTATATAGTTTTGACAGATAGTAGTAATCAATTAGTTTATGGCTACCTCATGTTAGAGACAATAACAGATACTTCACATTATTTTTAATAATGGAACAAAATATAATAGCTTCTCTTTGGGGATGGCATGTTCCATTTGGCTGTGAGGTGTTTGTTCATTAGTACTGTACCACCAATAACAGGGTGGCATGTTTTATGCCACTGTCTCCTGGTGGTGAGAAGTCAATGAAGGATTCCTTGACTCTTTCTTGTGTGTGTGTGTGTGTGTGTGTGTGTGTGTGTTTGTGTACACACGCATATACATTCCTGTGTGTGAATGCAGGTACATGCATGCCACAGAATTCATATGGCTGTCAGAGGATAACCTAGAGTGTCCATCCTCTCCTTCCATGTTGTTTTAAACAGAGTATCTTTATTGTTTCCTTCCGTGTATGCTAGGCTAGCTGGCCTGTGAGCTTATGGTGATTCTCCTGTCTTGCATCTTACTGCAGGACCATAGAGATTACAGACCTTTGTGCTACATGTCTGGCTTTGTCACATGTCTAGCTTTTTCTGGTTCTGGGAATTAAAGCTCAGGTCTTCATGCTTGCATGGCAAGTGCTTATGCCCACTGAGCTATCTCCTCAGCCTAAATTCCTTGAATCTTAAGGGTAAGGAGGACGATAAAACTCATAATATTGGTAAGTATAGTTTTTATAATCTTCCACTTCCTGCTCATTTTCAAAACCCATAGAGTTTTAACTCTGAGTGTGTGTGTGTGTTTGTGCATTTTTCCCTATCCAGATTGCCTCCCTCTCCATTACAGAATATCTTAAATGCCACTGACATTACGTTAGCTATCCTCTCCAATTTGTGGGTTTGTGGGCTAGTCCAGCAAGAGGCTTTGGAGAAGTTACTTGCTCCCTTATTATAACATAGTTAAACTCAATAGCAATTCAGGCCTTACTGGGTATTTACCTAATTTATTGTGGAAATGTGGCATTTAGACCACTGATTAAGTGAAGTTTGTCAGTATAGTTAAAAGAAATTAGAGACACTATCATTGCTAAATCACTTCACAATTCAAAGAAGAATTGTAAACATATGAATCCATTTAATTATAATAGTGCCAATTATAAGAGAAATTGTAACGCTGAGAACAGTGGCTTTTATGTGATCATAATAATGGCATGTATTTATCTTGGTTTGGCAAGTTAGGCCTTTCTTTAATACTTGGCTTTGCCTAAATAGACTGTGGTTTGCTGAAACCCACAATAACCCCCACACCCTTCAATTTGTTATTGCAGAAAAAAACTGAACAATAATCATGAGGTATGAATGATTAATGTATGCATGGGCTCATAAGTATCTGTGAGGTTTAAAAAGTGTTTTTGTTTACATTCTTCCGTTGGCTGAAGGCATAAAACAAATAATACTGCATGTGCAAAATATCCCCATCTCTTTTCAGAGAAGTGCTCACAGAGTGGATAGAGTTCACATTAATTCATTATTTTCTGTGCTTATTTTTGTTTATTCTATACGTATCTTTTAAGTATATTTCAGCTGTAACATTTGATATGTAGTCTGTCCTAAAATGTACAAAGTACTTCGAATATGACCTCTGCAAAACATAGTAATAATAAATGTAACAATATTTGAGGGCTGGCAAATTTAATTTGTAGTGTTGAATTCAAATACTACCTGTTAGAATAAGAGTTTGAAAAGCAGGTGTGAAAAAAATTATATTCTCTACTGAATAGAATTACTTAATAAAATGCTATTATTATTGAGGAAAAGGTGCTATCTAGTGGTATAAACAAAATCAGTCGGGACTTGGAACGTTTCTGCACTTTAATTTTAGCCTTTCACTCATGTCTGTTTCCTGCTTTCAGGAAGGTAATTTGCTGCAGCCCCGCACTGTACAGGCATACTCAGAAGGAACCTGGACTTTGCTAAATGAAGAAGGAAAGGGCTTTTATTAAAACCTTACTTTAAAAAACTCAGTCTTTATTTTAAGAATAACTTCTCACAGACATTTAGGATTTCTTGTAAAATCTGTGGATGATTAAAAACATCGCAAATAGAAACTTTTGATTTGTTTTGTAAGACATGCCCCCCCCCAAATGAAAAATAAATGATGTGTTAAAAATTAGCAGCCAGAAAGGGTTAATATTTTCATTACTTGAAATTTGATATAAACTTGTGGCCAACCCATGACATGGCTTGGAGTACTTGATTATTCTTTTCTTGATAAATAAGAGTGGCATACAGTTAATTTCAGCACTGTAATTGAGCAATGCATTCTGGGAAGTGAAAAGCACTGTAAGATGAGGAAATGTTTTAGGGACTAATCATGAGAAGAAAGGAGCCTTTCATAGCCCGTATGATGCTGTTGTCAGAGCTAAAGGCAGATAATGATTCGGTAATAATGGCACATTGTGAATATTTAAGCTGAAAAGATTTGGGCAAAATGAACAGACATTGTTGGTTTGTTAAAATTGAACATTTGGTCTTTAGGCTTCAAAAGCATTCTGAACTCAGTACAACATTTTTATTCAAAATAGTCCCTAAAACAAGATACTTTTTTGAAAGTTATATCAAACACCATCACTAGAAGTTTTAAAGTGACTTTTGGGGTTTTTTTTGCTGTAGAGAATTGTAGCTTGGGTTCTTTTTTGTTACAGAGAAACTTTAAAGTTTCCTGTTTCATCTTATATGTCTTTTTTTAAAAAAATCTAGTTAAAGGAAGCAACACCTTTAAAGAACATTCTCACAGCAATGATGTAAAATATTAAATATAAACCTAAGAGTATGGATTCATGAAGCAAGCGATTTGCATTTCTTTTCTCTAGGTTTCTGCTGCTCAGTGAAAGCCTTACAGCTGGGCTTCTGTGTATCTTGTCTTTTCTCCTCATTAATATATTTTCAACCTGCTTGTTTTCATTCTTGAAACTATTGTGAAAGGCAGATTTATACAGCTCTGTTTCCCACTTGGGGTGAAAGTTACCAGGAGCACGTTCTTCTGGCTTCCTTTAACTTAGGACAAGAGTTTTGAGCCTGAGCCCAGAGCATTGCCTTTTAAATTGTACTGACTTTAGCATGGGTGTTTGGAGTCGGAGCACAGCTGGTAAAAGGCTAGGTCCTGTTTTGCCAAACAAGTATAGATAAAACATTGCTGGCTGAAACAGTGCTTTCCAAGATGTCCAAACGTGATTCAATTAGACAAGAAAACTTTGTAGAATATGTCTAAAGAGAGAATTCAACCTTCATGTATGTCCAGTGAGTACTCATGTATTACATATATGCTGTAACAACATAAATAATTCCAATCCTGGTGTTTCTTTTATAAATACACTTTTCATGTATAGTTTTACACAGAGCCTGAAATGAAACAGATTTCTGAGGCTACACAATTTTTTTGAGCAAAAGATGATTACTTAATAAAAATGGGATCCAATTTAAATCCAAATAACTTTTTTAAGTGTTTCTGTTTTGAGATTTTTTTTTTTGAAGAGAAAAAATGTTGCCGTATGTTTACACTAACATTCACTTTTACCCATATGTTTTAAATCTGTGTATTTGTTTAAGCAAATATTGTTTATTTTTAGAACCGTTTAATTTTCTTTTTAACTGGAATTTTTAGCAGTTCTTTTAAAATTAAGCTAAATGAATTTGTCCTATTTCAAGGACATTTTCTTTAAGAGTTCGAACTGAGAACTAACTCCTTTATAACCATTAGGTAGGATGAGTTTGGGGTAGTAAGTACATCTAAGCCCAATGGCAAAAATAAAACAGAACAAATGTTTACTAGGAAAATAAGCTGGGATCCAAGCATATTCTTTTTTTTAAAAGAGCTTCCATGAAAAGTCTCATATGATGCCTAATGTATACGAATTTATAGTTTTTCAAGTTTGACAAAGGCAATTGGCAGTTCAAAATGAGGTTACCTGCAACCTCCCTACCACTTTTACATTCACAACCTAAGAGAAACATTTCAGAGTCTATGAAGAAACTTTTCCAGGATCACTTTTTGACTTTACAATTCCATGTGGCATTAGCAGGACCCTTTGCTGTCATTTTCTGCCTTCAGTCACCTGATTCTCACATGATATTAAATAGTCCATTTCACTTAGAATGGCTGTTGCTATCCCCATCTCTCCTCTGTATTTCTGTTTATTCAAACTCACCCTTTCTACTCTGGGACTTAAATCAAGATTTTCTCAGCTTTACTGAGGATTCCAACTAAAACTTCATTGAAAAGGCCTTCCAGGAACATTAACCTTAAATTTCACCTTCAGCAATTTAAAGCCCATTTCAGAAAGCTGCCTGTTTGAAAACTGTTGTCTGCGTTACAAGCTATCAGATGGTTCTTGCCTAAATAGGAAGGGGAAAAGCTGGTAGAGCCTTTATGGGGGAAAGAGGGAGTTTTGGTGCCGACTGAATAGCATTTTCCTTCTTGAGAGATAAACAGTGAGGGCAGCTACACGCTGCATTTAAAACAGGGAAATACCAGTTTCAATTAATATTTAAAAAATGATACTAAATGAGTTGTCGTCAACTTTCCTTTTCTCTTTGATTTTTAAACAATTTTACTGAAATCTTTTAATTAATATTTACTTAACCTTTAACTTAATATTAACCAAAATTTTTTTCTCAATATTTTTGTCTGATATACTTAATGGAAAAAAGCCTTTTTTTGTTGTTTTTGTGAAATGAATTTAAAATACTTGCTTCAGTTGCCCCTCTTGGAGAATTACGATGTATGTTTCCCTTAAGGGTCCTGTTTAACCTAGTGGAAGTCAAATTTATTTGTTAGTGGAAGGAACCCTTTCTGGCTTCTAACCCCAATTAACCTCCCATGCCTCACTTTGAGAAATTATGCCCTTTGCTCTTTTCTCTTCATTTGGGTGAAGAAACACCATTCTAGTCCCTGTGGTATAAAATCACCTTCCTACTAATGCTCACCCTCATCTCCACCCTTAAAAATGAACCTGCTCCGGGCTCCATTTGGGCACCGAGTGTGAAGAGAAGAGCC
The DNA here is from genome assembly GCF_000622305.1 of Nannospalax galili. Classification (NCBI taxonomy): domain Eukaryota; kingdom Metazoa; phylum Chordata; class Mammalia; order Rodentia; family Spalacidae; genus Nannospalax; species Nannospalax galili. The sequence goes on from NW_008330319.1 coordinate 765,607, forward strand.
TGCTTCAGAGCCAGGGTCCTTCCCTCCCCACCCCTTCTCTGCCCTTCCCTACAGCCCACTGCAACTTAACTCTTAGGATCTCACACTGTGTCCTTGGAGACAAGCAAGCCTGGAGCACTTCCAAGTTGGAGAAAGGGTGTGCTAATAAAGCTCTAAGTGGCACCACTTGCTGATCAAGAGGAGAGGGCGAGGGTGTTGAAAGTATGACCTACGTAGGTCATTTCATGTGGCTTCAAAGTTCCTTTTAAAAGGTCTCTCTTCCCTGCTTCCCATAAATTTCAGTACTGGAAAGATTTATTAATGAACTTCTCTATTGGTCCACTGTTGCTACCAAGAAACAGACTGAAAAACAATAAAACAGTATTATTTTTCTAGATGGATGAAATAGGACTTCACTGCACATTTCTGATTTAAGTTTGCCCTGTTCCTCAAAATGTTTTTATCATAAAAAAGTAAAGTTCACAAGGTGGGTATTGTAGTATGCCTATAATTCCAGCACTTGGGAGGCTGGGGCAGGAAGATTATGAGTTTGATAGGCGCCTCAGCTGTAGAAAGTTCTAGGCCATTCTGGTTTGTAAAGAGAGATATTGACTCCAAACCAACAAAAACCTACCAAAGTCCACAAAGAAGAGTTGGTTGGAGAGTTTTAACCTAAAACCATGTATCTACTATAAAGACATTGTATGAATTTTTATGTACTTAGTTTTTATTTTCTTTCGGCTTGTGAAAGAGATTGGGAGCCTGTAGCAGGATTTTTTTTTTTTTTTAGTCTTCAAAAGGAAGTTTGTGTGTTCTAAGACTGACCTCATATTAACTGAAGAAGCACAGTGATTGTTTTCTACCAAATATGTTTGTATCTATGTAAAAGTGTTAGATATGTAAGCATATGAAGACCCCCTTAGTATGAGAGAGAAATTTATTTCAGTGTTTGAGCTGTACTGTGCTAAAAGTTTTTTTTTTTTTTAAAGAACATATCCAACACAACATCAACTCAGATCTTACCAAATAGACTATAGTAATTCTTGTAGATTTCCCTCAGTTTATTAGATCAATGGCTTACAATTTTCATAGACCACAAACATATATTTGCAAATTATTATAAGTGAAAGGAGGTCCTGGCAATAATTCATGCAATCTAATTAGCTAATGTATTCGTTGGTTAATGCTGTTTGGGGGCAGATAAAACCTACTGCAGCCTCATACCTGCTAGGCAAGTCCTCTACCCCTGAGCTATTCCTCAGCCCCCAGTCACTAACGCTAAGAAATCCAGTAAAAGAAGATGAAATGTTAGCCATCCAACAAATACAATTAGTAGAGGAAAATCCCAAGCCGGCAGAAAATGAATGTTTGCGGGATATTTAATGTGTGTGGAATAATCACAGGAGTGGGGGGACTAGCTGGGATTCCTAAGCCAAAGCTGTCCTCCTGCTATCCATAAGTGCCACTTAGTAGAGCCTGGGAAGACGCATGTGCCTCGATAGTTAGCACTTCCCCTGTGTTTTAACAAGTCTCCAGATATGTATTTACATGGTAGACCATACTGACACCTTTCAGTGTTATCTGTCAATCAAGATTTAATAACCCTCCTTGATAGAATGTTCGTTTTCATTGTCTCTCTCCCTAGTTTGTATTTGTATGAATTCATTAGGAATTCATGGTCACCTGACCCCTTGGCAGCCTTCTGTAAACCCACATAAACCCGCTTCCTGGAGATGGCCGGGCGATTTTAACCCTTGTGAAAGAGAACTGAGGGGGAAGACATTTGGAAGAACGGCTTTCATTATGCACTCGGCAGCCACCTGCCTCCCATCTTTTTATTTTTGTTTTTAGTCAAAGGATTTTTACATCAGACAGATATTATTAAAAGATTGTGTTTAACATTCAGATGCATTTTGTGCTCAAGCGAATGCTTGCTCAAGAGTCTAGGAAGCCGTGGTGGGAAGAGCGCAGCAATCCGAGCCATATGTATCGGGCAGGCTGCCAGTTGTTTGCCAATATGCCCAAGCCACCTGGCTGCGCACTCGGCCAAGTGTGCCACTGCGACCAGCCGGCCCGAACCGCCTGCCTTTCAGGGCTTAGAATATCCAAAGGCCTCTCTGCTTTGCTCCTCTGCCAGTGGTTTCCACAAGCTGCGCACGACACTGACCGGTGACTCACAAACGCCCATTTTGAATGAGCTCTCCTTTTGTTTAAGGCCCCATTCACTGGTGTTGAACCCGTGCCATCAGATGAGCCTCGAGATACTGCCTGGAACCTTCCTCCATATGCCATAGACAGACATTGCCTGGCGAGCGGCTTTGATTCCCAGCCTGTAGCGACACGGCTTGGGATTCTGCTTTGCTGAGATTTGGGCTGGTTTTCTTTGCCGCTGGTTTCAATTTTTATTTTGAGTGGTTCTGACTTTTAAATGTTTGGAAACGTTTGTTCATTTGGTTTTCCCTTTTTGTTTAGCATAGAAATTGATCGAGCTGTTTCATAATTTATCAAGTATGATTTCATAATCTTTGGCAATCTAGGTCAGGCACAGTGTGGAACAGGCAGGAATCTCGAAGACTGATTTGTTCTCTTTAAAAGACACAGTTGGGAAAGTTTTACACTTGAGAGGTGGTCTGCCCTCTGTGATCAGAACATAAAAATTACACAAGATCTTGTTTCCCTTTTTGCCCTGGCTCCCAAGAAACTCAGAGGTAAATTTAATTCTTAATCTCAGCAAATACTTAAGCACGTTTCTGCCCACACTTCTCCTCATTAACATTTACAGTTTTTATTTATATTTTCTTCCTTTTTTGACTGTAACTTTACACACACACACACACACACACACACACACACACACACATATACCATTAACATGATTATGAACCATTACTAATCAATTTTGGAAGGTAGATAAAATAACTGATTAATAAATAAAATGTGCCCCTAATTGCTGTTTTACTGGGCTCTTCTGGTTTGAGAAGCAGGTGTCTAAGAAGAATTGTGATGATGTGGCATAGAACTTCATTAGTATTAACTTGTGTGTGAACCTTTGGACTAGCCAGTGTATGACTTCCTGTTTTGCCTGGCTCAATGACTGCCATCTCTCAGATCCCAAAGATCTGTTTTGGCTGGACTCCAGGTAATCAGTCTGAAAGGATCTTATTGAGTAACTTTGCTCATTGACCCTATTAAAGAGAGGCCAGAAAACCCTCACTGTTTCTGAGGATTAAAAAAAAAAAAACAAAAAAACTATTATGATGTTTTTTATTAGAATCGTCAGTCATTTCAGGAAAAACGTGATCTATGTTGATATGTGTTTGGGGAGCCCATTTTTCATTCCATTAATAAGGCCCATTCGGAGGGTAACACTTTGGCCTAAGTCCTGGGGCGCACCCAGTAATGGCTGTAGCAAGGGGGAGTTGTACCAGCACACAAGATGGATGGATGGTACTGGGGAAAGTGTCCCTGCGGGTCTGCAGTCTGTCAGAGGAGCTGCAGCTGTAACCACCCATCTGTGCATGCTTGGCTGGGACCCGCTTCAGTATTGAGCACTTACCCCAAAGAGCCATGTTCAAAAGGATGGATGGTGTGGCTCAGACAATAATGGCCAAAATGTGGCAGGGCTAATGTTTAAGAGCAAAGCTCCCGTGATCCACAAACTCTAAGCTGTCCCCATTGACAGCTCTAAAATTCTGATGTCTCTGCACTGTTCATCTTCCTGCTCATTTCTCTCAGTTCTGCTAGAATGAAATAGTGAATGCTCGGCTTCTCTGTTCATGTACACCTGAAGGCCGCAGCTTATTAAATCCAGAAGACCATCTTAAAGTGCCTTCCCTGGTCCACGGTCTGACTTTGAAGAAGCTTCCTGTGCGTACCATACCTATTTATTATCACCTCAGGTATCTGAGGCTATAATTTTTCTTTGGAAAACATTTGTGTACAGCAATAAACAATAATTTTAGACAAAGAAAAGCTGTTAAGTATTACTACCTCTAAGATTAATTATTTAAATGTTAAAAGAACCAAAAAAGAATCCATTAATGACTAAGAATGCAAATATCTCTCCAAAGTGATGCAAAAATCGCCCTCCATTAAATAAAAGGAAACAAATATATTTCATCAGAATTGTCTAAAACATCACTAATGGAGTAAGAGTTAAAATGCTATTTTTAAAGGCCATATGATTTTTTTCCTTTGTTGTAGTCAAAATTTCTTAATTCTTCAGTATAAAAAAGCTTTACCATTTTACTGAAATAAATATTCCACTTAAAAGGTATTTTTGGAAAAATAGAATACAGTTTTCTCTCTGTATAGTCTACCAAGCTAGTTACTTGACCATATATTCTTAGAAGCAATAAATACCTTCTATATTTGTGCTTGAAATTTGTGATGCGCTTAACAGTGCAGTGAACGTTTAAAAAATACTTTATTGTTTTTGTTTTATGTGAATGAGTGTATTGCCTGCTTGCATGCAAGTGCACCTGTGTCATGCAATGCTTGCAGAGGTGAGAAGAGAGTATGGGTTCCCCTGGAACTGGAGTTACGGACAGTTGTTAGCCACCATGTGGGTGCTGGGAATCGAACTGGATTCCTCTGCAAGAGTAGCCAGTGCTCTTAACCGCTGAGTCGTCTTTCCAGCCCCAGTGCAGTGCACTTTCATCTTATCCCTTAGGTATTTGCCAAAATACCACGGCCCTCCAAAAACCACTGCTGCTCCAGTCCAGATCCTTAGAAAGTGTTGTTTTGTAAAAAGTTGTCTTTGGTTTCACTGACTGACAGGAGCTTATCAAGCAAAAATGGAGCATTAAACTAGACAATTATTGCAATAAGAAACCATTATTGATTGCTTTATGAGCACCTAATGCTGGGTGCTAAAACCACTACACTCACCTGGTTGGAAGGCTGGTGTCTGGATTAGGAGCCCTTTTCTCCCCCTCTGCAACATTATTCATCAGCTTTTCAACCCCATTTTCTAGGGAAAAAAATGCTTTAAATGTTGAATTTTCTTATAAACCTAGAAAATGGGTGTGAAAACTTTATTAGAAATCATGTGAGGTAAAGGGATTTGATAAAATTTAACACTAATTCCAAACTTCTATAAAGTCTGAAAGCCAGCCCCAAGGAGTAAAGTGTCTACAGTGTGGTAAACTTAACAAGTCCTGTGACCAAGAGGATGCCAACTGGACCATGAGCTATTGGAGTCAACCCCACTAGAGCCAGGGACAAGACAAAATTACTGTTACCATTATTATTTAGTGTTTATCTAGACTTTTTATAACTACAGTATGAGCCAGAAGTAACAGTTACAACTATTAGGAAAGAGGAGAAAAAGTTATCTTTATTTGTGAGGACAGAGCTAGTTAGACAAAAGGTTGAACTTTTGGAGTTTATTAGAAAGTTTGTGTTTTGTTTTGTTTGAGACAGGGTCTTACTATGTAGACCTGGCTGGCCTAGAACTCGCTATGTACACCAGGCTGGCCTTGAACTCACAGAGATCCATCTGACTCTGCCTCCCAAGTGCTGTGCTAAGACCAGTTTATTAGAAAGTTTGGCAGAATATCAAATTAAAAATCAGATATTCCAGCAGTAAATTTTGACTAGACAGCCATCTCCAATAAGAAGCTGTGATAGAGAAAAGATGTTAATCAGGAAAGCAATATAAACACAAAATGTGTAGGAAAACCTTCAGATAATTAGGCAGGAATGTGTTGAAGGGGCATGCTAGGAAGTGGGTGTTCTGAGTTATGAGGGTTACATGACATGGAATAACATCGGCTAACATACATTTCACTCAGATCACACCTGCAACCTATCTCTTACTCCTCTGTGAAGTTTTGTATCAATCATCACCAAGTTCTACCAAGCTTCCTTCTTTTTTTTTTTTTTTTTTTTTTTTTTGAGAATCTTAGTTTGGAAGTTATACATTCTTAGTGGTAATCCCGAAATTTACTAGTTT
>NW_008330319.1:771688-774230 GCF_000622305.1 Nannospalax galili
TCCTGGAACTCACTATGTAGACCAGGCTGGCCTCGAACTCACAAAGATCCTCCTGCCTCTGCCTCCCAAGTGCTGGGATTAAAGGCATGCACTACCATGCCCAGCGCATCAAGCTTCCTTCTTAATAGCACACAAACCAAGTCCCACCTCATTCCATGAGTCCTCTGCATTAGACTATTTCCAGTCCAGACCATTTCTAGCCTCCACTCCCATTCATCCCTTCATTACACCATTGCCAGAACGATCTTTCCAAAAAGGAATTATCACTTCCTCCTGGCACCCTCCACTGGCTTCTCATCACCTTCTGGTGCCCCAACATCACCGTTGACACTTGGGTACACCATGTTCCAGCTGTCTAATCTAGCACTGTTGAAATGCTTCCGTTTTCACAGGGTGATGTGTATACCAACGCGTCTGCGGTATCACTGTGGTGTCACTACGTGTTCTGGCCCTTCTGCTTAGAAAGCGTCCCTTGGAATGGATTCACAGCCTAGAAAATTTCTCTGCGATTCTCAATTTAAGTATCACATCATTAGAAAAACCATTCCAGACACTTGCTTGCAGAATTCTGGGCTTATCTTTTTTGTTTCCGTTCCTCAGACCCTTTGTATACTTCTCCCATGATCTTTATCGCACTATTCTCTGGTGATGGCTGATTTCCACTGGAATATGAAACTCACAGCATCCTTAGTATGCATCTCAGAGGCTAGAACACTGTGTTCAAGATTATTTGTTGAAATATATACTTAAAAAGACTTTTCTAAAGAAATTTGTTTTTCTGAGAAAATTGAAATAATGATTTCCGGGAACAATTGCTTTATAATTTTGTAGTTGTTTTGGCCCTTTGGGAACTAAACAGTGGCTGAATTTAAGTGTAGCTACATACATTTGATGCCCCAACTTTGTTCTGACAAATGTTTAATGCTTTTTTAGGAATAAAGTTGTCTGGATGAGGATATAGTATGTGCTCATATGGTCTGTGCTAATCATGTCTTTATTGAATGCTGTGCCTAAGTTAAGGTCATCTGTTTATTTGCTAATATTTACAATCATATAACATTTTATCAAAGCTCATAAATGACACAAAATCATAAATATGCAAAATGCAGATCCTTTAAAATATGTAGCAAAGCTTTTTTATATACTTAGGATAACTTGGTGCAATTATATTTCAGAAAGTTGTAAAACAGCTCAGCTTTAAGAAAATTGTGTAGGATCTAAGACCTGTTTACCTGACAGTGAGATCAGGATACAAACAGTGCCTTGTAAGGAGACCTGGAATAGCATCCCATGTGTAGATAAGGAAACAGGGTTTCAAAGTTTGATGGCATCACTAGCACTACTCAGCCAGTGGCAGTGAATTTGAGTCTGGGGCCTAGGTGTCAGTCTTCTCATCAAGCCTTATAGTTTCATATTCCAAAACGGAATTTCAGGAATTGGGAAAGTGTAAGGCGCACACACAGAGGTGACTTTTCTCGTTGTTCCCTTACTTTATTTACAGATTTGGAGGAATATGAAGCAGGTTATGTCTGAATGATAAAACATGGCACTGGGTGGCTCTTCTATCTTACAGGCATTCCATAGCCACTAATTAGTCTGTGTTTATACATATCCCTGAGTGATTGGGTTAGACACGTTTAAACTACAAGGGGAAATTAAGCCATATATTATATATGTACATATTTATGTAAAGCAAAATAGAACAATATTGCATAAGAGTTTTATTGCCATGAGTTTGGGATGATGTGTTGCAAGTGGCAAAGCAAGAAGTGAGCTATGTGGGTCATCTCAATTAAGTGGCAGTAAAATGTTTCTACTGTTCCACATTATCCAGCATTCTGCCTCTGCAACACATGGAAAGGGAACCAGTTTTAGAAGTTTCCAGAGTTGTAAAAGTTTTTATTGGTACTATATTTCAAACTTGCTGGCCTGCAAATATTTGTCCTATTAATTGAGTTGAATTTGAAACACAATTGTGATAGAGATCCTTTTAGAAACATCTTTTTTTTGAAATTTAGTTTCATTTTTCATGCTCTAAGGAAAAACAATTTGTGTCTTTTCTATTTAGTTTTTATGTAAAATTTTTCCCTTTTCTAAACATCAGTCAAGCCTCAGCTCCAGGAAGCTCTTTATGGGTATGTACAGAAGTCAACTCAAATCTGATTTTTGCTAAACTCTTGCCTTTCCTCATAAATGCACCAGACGTTTTCATTGCTATGTTGAGGGCACATGCTATTCAATCACCTTCCACTGAGCTGGCCACTCTTGTAGTTCTGGTTTATTGTTAAATCCTATCACTGTGAAACTTTGAATTGAGCGCATATCTTCTGAAAGTGAGTTCTCAGCTCCTAGAGTGTGTATTCAGTGTCTTTATATCTTGCTTGGGCTGCCTGTCTTTCCTCCTTGCCTTCCAAGGGCATTGAAAAAAGCCACATGGTCTGGTTCAAGCTATTGGATATGACACACAGCCTAGGAAAGAGCCCACCTGACTCTTAAAGTACTGTGTACATAAAAAAAAAATCACTTGGAAGGAATTGTTCAG